>NC_061851.1:37300116-37302616 GCF_019202785.1 Penaeus chinensis | reverse complement strand
ATCTGTCAGAGTTTGTGAGCATAATGGGTGGCAGATGTTGCATGATTTTGTGTTACTGGTTCGTGTGTGCGCGTATCTCACGTCTTCTGGTGTGGTGGGGTGTGAGAGAGAGTTGTCTGGCGAGAGTGTGTTGAGTGATATTGTTCGCGATGGGAGAATCAGGTGTTGCAACTATTATTATGACTGTATAAACTCGGCTTCTGTGTCTGGGTCAAATGTTATGTTTTCAGTAGAGTAAATTTGGAAGTTCTGTTGCCATAACTCCCTGTGCACAGCCTCCATCCGAAGGTGTCTGTATTGTATATTTAGTGTTTTTAAACGATGTGTTTCTTCGCGGTATATGATTTTTTTTTTTTTTTTTTTTTTTTTTTTTCTAAAGCTTCGCGGGTAGTCTGTATGTCTGCATGCCACTGGTTAAGGTGCTGGTCTGTGGTGTTTGTGGGTTGGCGCTCGAAATCTGGAGTCTGTGTGTGTTCGAGTGCTTGTTTAAACCCTTCCCAATTTGCGTGATTAAGGGACCATGACTGGGTAGGTGGAGAGTGTAAGTATCACGGGGAGGTGATCGCTGGATGTGACACTGTAGTGAATGCAACCCTATGGTGTTGTGTATATTGTTGTCTATGGTAAGCGATGAAGTTACCCCGAGAGAGTCAACTTGTGTTTGAAAGGTGTCATATGGGTCCGTATGTTTGTTTTTAAGGGGAGTGCCACGTTGTATGCCACGTGCGACGTGCCACGTGGTGTGAAAGCGGCCGCAAGGTATCTGTTGCCTGAGGGCTCCGCAGCAAAGAGGCGGATACCATATAATTTTGGGTTAAGGTCGTAACCATCGCTATAGCGAGGGGACTTCAATTTTGTTAAAATATATTAGTGTCCTTCAGGAACTTAATAAAACCTATGTAACAATCCTCCCTCAGTACATTTTTCAGTGTATATGGGGGGGACAATTATTTACGCGAGATATCATTTGTTATGGAATATTGTCACTTCCTCGGGCAGTCTTACGGCAAAGCTTCAAAGCAGAAACCATCTCCTTGCGCAAAACTGGCAAGTTGTATGGAAGTTCTACTGTAGTCCTACTGGAGTACGACATTAGACATCTTTTGGAGAATCGGGCAATGTGAGATGCTCCAGGGGAGATCTCTGTCATGGATACAGCTAGCTCATTTGAACACACTAGAAGTCATTTAGAGATCTCTGCATTACTGCAGTTGATCTAAAAAAAAAAATCCAGTCTGCCTGTTCGAGTAGCCACCTTCACCCCATTGACTGGAATGCCATTTACCTCTTCTAATAGTATTGGAAAGTGGTTAGATTAGGTCGCTTCCTTCTATGACCTGCCAAGTGAAATTCAGCTGTGAACCAGGTGAACCAATCGACAAGTCAATTGGAGAATGTCCCAGTTTGAATTTGGAAGTGTGTGGGTGTGTCACTGTTCAGAAAGACTAATCTACTCTTGACAACAAGGACTCCAAGGCCCTTCCTCGAGGGTTGCACAAAATGTCTCTCCAGAGGTGAGGCTAACCATTGAAATCTCACAAGGGTAGAAATGAATGAGGCAATTACTCAGTTACTTCTTCCAAATCATTTATGTTGAGATTAAGTGGGCAAGGTAGATGGATGCAACAGTGTCGCCTGCTCCATGACGTCCATTGTCAAAGGTCCCATAATGGGCTTCAACTTGGAATCCTCTCAGGGAAATCAGACGATATTCCCTGATATAATATTTTGTAGGCATACACAAACTGGGTTACGTGAAGCTATTAGATGTTGCAGTTCCTCCCATTTTGTATGAATTACCTGAGATTTCCATTGGATCAGGGTATCCAGTTCTTCAGGTTGACAAGCTACCTTTCATAAGGTGTTTGGCAGCACCTGTAGTTAAGACCCTCTTTAGGCATTCCCTTACCAGCGCCCTGGAGAAGTTGTTTTACCTGTGGAACGATTCTCCACAGATTTTCTTTGGACAGGTTCAGGATTCCTTTGTCTGGTCAAAGGGCAGACCTGAGCCTTTGGTTCAAGGGCATTCTGTCTGGCAGCGGAGGCCCCTTTGGATAGGCTGTCACCTTGGAGGCCTTTGGAGCCTTGCCTGAGGATCAAAAAAAAAAAAAAAAAAAAAAAAATTCAAGAAAAATAACTTTTTTCAAATTGATTGTATGTTGGCACAAACTTTGATGATATCGTGTTTGTAGTGACCATAATACACCACCTTAAAACAATGTATCAGAGTGTTAAGGATTTCGGGATGGTGCAAGAAGGCCTTAAGTCATTAATTTTACTTGGAAATCTGAGATAAAAAACAGAAGTGCTACCTGGCGGTACCTTTCTTCGCCTTTTACTTTTAGATTTTACACACGGACAGTATTTATTATATCTACATACACTTTAAAATACTACAATAATTATTATGCTACAACAACTCAAACTGTCTTTTTGAACTTCAAATTTGTATTAATAAGCATGTTTGATCTGGCGATTCCAGTGGCACGCCTTCAATCAT
>NC_061851.1:37272616-37290116 GCF_019202785.1 Penaeus chinensis | reverse complement strand
GGGTACTTTTCTCTTCCTGATTTTTACTGAAAGGACACTTCATATTTCATTATTTATTTTTTATTACAGTCTTTTCACTGTCTGATAGTTGGGTGGACAGAAAGCTTGGCTGTGATTGAAGGATGCAACCCGGTGAGGGTGGCACTAGGAGTGTGAAGTCACCAGGCAGGAATGGCAGACTGTCTTGGAAACATCATCAGCTGCCCACTTCCTGTACCAGTCAGGCAGTGGTGGCTTTAGATGACATTAATAGCAATTATAATTTTCATGCTGTATTAGTGGTATGTTTTTGTTTATGTGATTTGTTATACAGGCTGACCATGAGTAAGGCTTGTGTAATGAGCATTGGTCGCAATGTGCAGCAGTCTTATGTTCTATACATACCCTCAGTTGGATCCAGCATGTTTCAAAAGCGGGAAGGGCTGAATGTGTATAAGGAGGTCTTGGGGGAACAGCAGTTCTTCCAGTGGAGAGTATTTCGGAATCATTCCCCAAATATGAAGCAAGATATTCTCAAAAATTATACAGGCATATAATTCCAACCATTATATTATTACCATTTGCATCACAACCGTTACTTTGTTGTCAAAGCTTTGCACATATTCTTAAGTTGTGTATTGTACTGAAGGGCACTATTTATTACACTGATGGGGGCACTCCCTCTTACCTTGCACCACCACTGTGGACTTACTTTCATGTCTCATTTGTGGCAGATTAAACCATGTACAAAATGAGTTGAGAATCGCGAAAATATCTCAATTATTTTAACAATCAACTTAAATCGCAAATTGAGTACAAAAATAATATCAATATTGGAAAACTACTATTTGTGTATGTATATACATATATTGTAGGTTCATCTATTTTAAGACTTTCCTGCAATGTGGCTTGATCCCATAGAGCATAAATGGTAGGATGAATAATTTTTTTTTTAAGCGGGCAATCACTGTACCTTCTCCTTGGTTAAAAACTCATCCTCTTTATGAAAATTTGCCTGGCCCGTTTGACATCTGCGTATTATTTCTTCTTTTAACCTGTCTTTTGGCCATATTTCTTTCCTTAAATATGTGATTTTTTTTTTTTTTCAATAATTACTATACCATTTCATTCTGATGAGTCTGTGATAGTTCGTGCCACTGACACTGATTCCAAATACAAGAGGTTTGCATGCAGTCCTGGCTGACATCTGACAATCCAGCACTATTCCCCCATACCTACTGAGGTGTGTGGTCATCCCTCTCTGGAAGGGGAAAGGGGATCATTGGGATTGCAACAGTTACCAAGGCATATCAGGCAAGGTTCACTTCCTCTGAGTCTTATCAGAGATACCTGAGGCCTGTTACCTTATTTTGGCCTTACCTGGCAAGTCCACAATTGACTGATCTTATCCTAGTGGTTTCGAGTCATTGAGAGTTTGGTCGACCTCAAGAAGGCATTTGACTCGACTCATCACGAATCACTTTGGGAAATTCTGAGACATACGAAAACTCCAACAAGAATCATTGAACTAATAGCAAGCCTGTGTACTTATACTGAAAGTGCTTTGTCTAACTCATTCCCTGTTAACTCAGGAGAGAGGGAAGGCCATGTTCTTTCACTAATACTTCCAACACCTGCATGGACTGGATTATGGCAGAGCTACTTACCCAAAGCCATTGGGGAGCAAAGCGGGCCAATATCTAGTTCACTGGCCTTAACTTTGCTGACAATGTTGCCATCCTCTTTAGTTGCTAGAAACCTTAGTGGTACTCTGGATGCATTTTGTGATGAAGTGAAGCTTTTGGCTCTGGAGGTCTCCTGAATCAAGACCAAGATCCAAGATTTCGATGGCTTGCTAAGAAAAACTGTTCTGTCGATATGAGCTTGCGGCAAGGATACTGAAGTCACTGCCTCTTGTAACAGGTCCCCCCCCGAAATCCTTTGCCCGTTGTTGTCGTGGGGTGGCTTAGGAGACGGAGACTGAGACCCAATGATGGGGAACTCCTCAACCTTGGGACTCAGCCATCGACTCAACTAATTTTGCATGGTCTTTTTTCCACTCATAATTTTTCGTTTCAGTCCCTTCACCAATCCCTTCTACTATCCACTTCCTAAGGTATGAGAGCCGTGCTGAAAGGATGAAAGGCTGATTTTGTGCCAGTCCTAAATGGCCTGAGGGAGCCATGGGCATGGTATTCCCCTGCCTTAACTGGCCCTTACCTCTCAAGGGGACCCTGAGAGGTGGACTGTTTTTTCTCCCCAACATACTCCAGGCTTATCATGGCCAAAAATGAAGACATAATCCCACTTTTAGGGGCAATGAGGCTTGCCCCTTCATCAAATATCCCCAATCCCCGCTCTCCTTTGACCACGGCTCTGAACATTGCAACAACTACCCCATCATCAATGCATACTAGTATAGTATCAACCCTAATCAACAACCAACCCCCAGGAGACATTTCTACTCTCCCAACATGCTCAACTTCAACACCTTTACTCACACAACCTTCTTCATCAACCACCCCATCTCTTCTTATTACTACCTTACAACCTTATTGCCCACCTCCCCATAACACTACCCCCCTCAACACTACTCCCTCCTCCACATGTCCCCGCACTTCTACTACCCCCACCTCTACAAGAATCCTAAATACTCTATTTAGCCTCCCAAAGTCTCTTTCCGTAGCCGACCCGACTACTCCCGTTTCGTCACAGTAACAACTGCAAACCAAGCTATAGCATTAACAAAACTAACTGATCTATGTGGTAATCCCATGCCAACAGAACCTCATCCAACCCTCAATACTTGCACAGGAACTGTCTCTATCTCCCCAACAGATTGCCCAATCTATGACAAAGAATGGTCAGATTGTGGAGAAGACTTACTCGCCTGTCTCACAGACTATGATGCATCATATGTACAATGCTACTTCATTCAGATTCAGACTTTGACTCACTCTACGTGAAGCCAGACCCCCCTCCATCTAACTTCCCCTCTTCTACCTCCTACCTTCCCCAGTCAAATTTTTTTGCCATTCTAAACCCAGACACTCCAATCACTACCCAGTCAAATTCATTTGCCATCCTAAATCCTTACACTCCAATCTCTACTACAGCCCCAACACCTTCCCCTCTCCCTCCCCGCGCTACCCGCAGCAGACAGAATAAACGTTCCACCCCCTCTTCCCCTACCTCACAATCACTTCCACCTTCCTTTGTCCCTATTTTTCAGACACCAGACTTCTCTCCCCCCCCCCCCTCACAAGAAAACTTTTATCTCACAAAAATCCCCAACCAACCCCATTACAGAAACACTTGAAGATATCCAGAACTACATAATAGAGTCCCAAATTAATACTCATCCACCTTCAAATTCTACAATTCCCGCTCCCTCCACACTCAAAGTGACTGCCGATATCCATCCTACTCCTACTCATATTCTCCCTACACCCAATCCTCCTACCCCATCCCAACAAAACCCATTCCCCCCGACTCCACCCCCACCTATATTAACCCTCCCACCATCACCTTTATCCCTTCCCTCTTCCCCAGACCCTCTACCTCCCGACACCCCTCCTGATACAACACCACCTCCCCAACCACATTCTTTATCCCACCCTCTAGCACCTTCCCCTTCAAATTCTCCAACACGTACTACAATCGTTATCGCTAAATCAACGAAAGTATAACTATCCTTCATTGGCCATCCATTACATCTATCTCAAATGTTTGGCGCCGGATCCATAAACTATCAGGCAAACATCCCCCCCATCCAGCCCCCGTCCTCCATATTCGAGATACCCTCATCTCTGATCCTCCCGAAGTCGCTAATGAACTGGGTGATTATTTCAGCCAGGTCAGTAGTGGCTCTCACCTTTCTCCACACTTCTCTTCTATTAAAACCATCAGGGAACGTACCCCCATTATCTTCACCCTATCCTCTGCTGAGTCCTATAATGCTCCATTTTCTTCTTCTGAACTCAGTGCTGCCCTAAAATCGTGCCGCAACACTCATGGAGGCCCTGACGGTATTCACTACCGTATGCTCCGACAACTCCCATCTTCCTCATTATCCTTCCTATTAACAACTTACAACTACATATGGACATCAGGACATTTTCCTTCTCATTGGCGAGAAGCTCTTATCCTCCCTTTCCTGAAACCCAATAAATCGGGTACCCTCCCTCAAGACTATCGCCCCATCGCACTAACTAGCTGCTTATGCAAACTACTAGAGCGAATGGTTAACTTCCACTTCATGTGGTATCTTGAATCACACAATCTTATCTCTCCTTCCCAGTTTGGTTTTCGCCGTGCCCGAAGCACAGCTGACCCCCTTGCTCATTTTGAGACATATATTACATCCGCATTTGCACGCCATGAATCCGTACTAGCTATGTTTTTTTTACCTAGAAAAAGCATATGATACGACATGGAGGTACCATATTCCCCAACAATTGTCCTCTCTAGGCATACGTGGAAACATGGGTGTCTTCATAAAGTCTTTCCTCTCCCAACTCACTTTCCAGGTCAAAATTGCCTCTGCCACATCATCTTTCTTTCCTCAAATTGAAGGTGTCCCACAAGGCAGTGTGCTTAGTACCACCCTATTCCTTCTTGCTGTAAATTACATTGCCTCAGTTCTACCATCAGGAGCCCGGTCATCACTATATGTTGATGATTTAACGTTAACATCTATGCCTCTGGCACATCCATACCAAATCTCTACCAATTTATTCAATCTGCAATATCATCAGTTTCCTCCTGGGCCACAAACCATGGCTTCCGCTTTTCTACCTCCAAATCTTTCTCTATCCTTTTCTCTCGCACACGTGTAGGTCCTCTACCTTCACTCTTCTTATATGACACTCCACTCCAACACCGTTCCTCTGGTAAATTCCTAGGCGTCATTTTTGACTCCAAACTATCCTGGCGAGACCACATTCTTTACATCAAAGAAAAAGCTCGCCGCCATCTCCGAATTTTACAAACCCTATCCCATTTATCCTGGGGCTCAGATCGAAAAACTCTCCTTCATCTTCATGTCACCTTGATCCTCTCCACTCTTGATTATGGATGCCATATCTACTCCTCTGCCTCAACTTCTCTCCTTGCTCATCTTGATACAATCCATCACTGTGGTCTTCGCTTAGCCCTAGGTGCCTTCCGCTCCTCTCCAGTTGAGAGCCTGTACACTGAATCAGGCATACCATCTCTCTCTCGACGCCGTGCCCCTCTCTCTCTCCGATGTTATGCTCGATTCCACCAACTTCCCCTCACTAAACTAACTATCCCACGATCCCTACTTCCTACATTTGCTTCTTCACGTTTACCTACTCCTTTCTCCACTCGCATGGATACCCTCGTCTCCCATTCCCCTTTTCCCCATCTCCGACCCCTCCCGTTCTCTGTCCATTCAGTCCCTCCATGGCTTATACCTTGCCCCCATATTTGCTCCTCTGTCTACCCTGACCCACCAAAATCAAATATTCCTCCTACTGTCCTTCTCACCCCTTTCCTTGACCATGCCTCCACTCATTCCTCCAGTATTCACGTCTACACTGACGGCTCCAAAACCACCTCCTGCTGGTTTTGCAGTAATCTTCCCAACTCGTACTTTCAAATACCCCCTCCCTCCTGAATCCAGTGTCCTTACTACAGAACTGTATGCACTCATTTTTGCCTTAAAACTCATATACTCACTCCCCTCTTCCTCTTATACAATTTTTACTGACTCCCGTAACTCATTAACTCTCATAAAGTCAATACACACGACCAACCCCCTTGTTTGTAAGATCCAGAACTGGTTGTTCTACCTGTCCACACGTCATAAAACAATCAAATTTTGCTGGGTCCCAGCCATGTTGGAATCCCGGCAATGAACAGGCAGATACTCTAGCACGCTATGATGCTATGTCCACATCAAACCAACCACGTTTCTCACATATCCTAGCCACGGATTATTACCTACACTTTAAGACCTTCTTGTATAATCGATGACAATCTTTTTGGTCAAGTCTTCACTCTAATAAATTACATACTGTAAAACTGTCAATCTCCTCCTGGTCAGCTCCATTCCATCGGAACAGACGTTGGGAGACGGCTCTCGCATGCTTACGCATTGGCCACACCCATCTAACACACTCCTATCTGATGTCACAATCCGATCCACCCCTATGTTCCTTATGTAATGTTCCTCTTTCAGTCCCACACATTCTATTGTCATGCCCACGTTTTGAAGCAGCCCGTACCTCTACTTTCTCCCACCAATCCTCCCTACATAGACATCCCAACTTATCAGACATCCTTACAGAATCTTACACTTTCTGCTTTGACAACCTGTTTTCCTTCCTCAAACGCATATATATCCTTCACTTAATCTAACCCCTTTACATTACCTCATCCGACCCTAACCCATTCACTCATCAATTCCTTAACCCAGCTTTAACAACTAATCACTAACCCAACCACCCTTCACTAACATTAACTATAGTGGTACATGACCTTAGATGTCTAGCACATTTATTTTGCTTTTAACCATTAACCATTAACCATTGTAACAGGTTCTTCCGTCAGGTCGCGGTATACAGCTGTTAGGACCTTGTGTCCAACCATGAGACCGGCGTAGGACCTGTTATGTGCACAATCTGGGACCGATTTTTTTGTTTTCTTTTTTTCTATACGGTCACCCGATGACGATCCTTCACATCAGGTTCGTCTCTTCCCGAGACAACCCGGGGTGGATGAGGCCCGTCGAATGTTCTAACAAGTCGTGGCTTGGAGTTCGAGATGAGCCGAGGACCCGCCTGATGGTTAGCCTTAGGGACGCTCGTGGATAGTGATGATAGATGCTCAAAATAAAGAACGCTCAACGCATGTGTTTGCGTTGCACATACTAATGTTTATTGTATTTCACATAGGCATATGCACACACGTAATCAATGAATAGATGTTTATATGGATATATATGTATATATACACGCCCATATGGGTCTCGCATACGTGTGTGTGAATTTTCTAGTTCATAAATGGCAAGAATCTCCTCACCCTCGCATGTACAGTAAAGTTCTTCCTCATTTACCTTTATTTGGAGGTTGCAGGCCTTCAATTCGCCGATAAAGTGTATTACCTTGCTATGGTACCCAAGATTAATCGAACCCTCCCTCCTTTGATCGGCCTTCTATCACAAGGTAAGTAAGGTGATAGATAGTGTGCGGTTCTAACATAGATTTTGACATTTGGTCAAGAAAGTTCGCAAAGTGCGCTGTGATTTCAGAATGCTATCGATGATTTATCCGAGTCGCATCACAGATAAGTAGATAAAGACGATGATTTTTCCTCCCGTTTTGTTCTTAGAATCATACAACACAATTTATTCGAAGCACCTGGTTCCTCATCAATATTTATTCATTCTGAATTTGAAGAATAATATGATTTTTTCCCGGTCGCGGAAATCGTCGATTTGTATTTCAGCGTCCATAAAAAAACATACTTTTATCCTTTCACACACAAACTTGTTGTTGGTGAAATCTGAAAACTTGAATTAATTTAAAGGAAAATGGACCGTCCTCTTAGTGTATTTGGAATATAAATCATAACGATTCAGGGAACGTATGTGAATGTCAGATAACGTTGTTCTTTCCACGATTTTAAAGGTTAAAATTGCGTTTTTTTTATACCCACTTTGTGAGCCGGTTCGCGACCAACCGTTATATAAGTTCTTGTATTTAGTCTTCTGTAAACTGTATATATCTTTTGATACTCTAGACAGGTAGGAATCGAGGCCATAACCCACCTGCCAGGATAGAATTGTGACTTGTATTAATTTCACGTAACATCAGAATATGTATTGTATATCAAATGGTGGATCGCTATATCAGCGTGTTTGAAGTACAAGCACACGTTTCATTCCTCTTCGCTCATTGTGTCTGCATTGCACGCTGGTAGAATACGCGCAAGTAAAATGTGAAACACCTTTTCCTTTTCTGCGTTATTGATGAATATAGATTTAAAAGGATAGATGAATAAACAAAGATTCTATTTGGGAAGATAATTTTCAGTAAATCTAAGTTATTCGTTATAATGCAAACAGCAGTGACATGAAGGGACATAAACTGTTATAAAGAATTATTTTTCTAATAGTATGATGTACATAACGGATATAATGATAGGCAATGGATAATGCATGATAGGAATTTAATTATCAGCGTGAGGGTATGCGAGTCCATTAACATATCGATGGAAATATGAAAAACAAAACAAATTCAAACTTAACCTTAGACGAAAGTTTAGTATTTTGACTCGAGAGGAAACCCTAGGAACTTTTCCGATTATAACTACTCTTAAGTCAAGAGTTCGTAAGATCCATAATTCCATCATTCTGAAAACCTCCCCGTGAATCCGAGGTTCTGGCTTATGTGCAGAGAAGTGGCACTGACAAAAAATGTTATACAGGTGAAGGGGAGTGGAAATATCTATTTATCGATTTATATTCTCTCTCTCTCTCTCTCTCTCTCTCTCTCTCTCTCTCTCTCTCTCTCTCTCTCTCTCTCTCTCTCTCTCTCTCTCTCTCTCTCTCTCTCATGTGTGTGTGTGTGTGTGTGCTTATTGTTCTTGTGATTGCCGACGGTTGTGTAGGCTTTAGCCTGGTTGCATCGTACGCATATATTTTGTTTCTTCTTCTTAAACACCAAAGAAGCAGCCTCGTTTTTTTTTTTCTTTTTTTTTTTACGTGAGCGATCTTGTGTTCTTATTCAATTATTCTATCACGTGACAAGGCCATGCACTCGCTGTTGCCTCGAAGCTCGGTATGAGTTACCCACATACAAATGCGCGGTCTATGCTCTAGGAGCTCTTACGGTAAAAGAAAAAGCTGACTATCGTTAAAATATGATTGATAGATAGAGTTAATGGCCGACTGCAAGATGAGTGTCCCAGGTCAAGGTCTATATACTTATATAGACCTTTTCCCAGCCATTTTTGCTGTCTTCTAGTATCTGTCACGAGATTAACTGTTTTTGTGAGATTGGTCAGCAACTGGTTTATAGATTCGATACCTTTGTCCAAGGTATTTGTGGACACCCATGCCGACATAATGAGATGACTGAATGACATGCCTTGCTCTTTCAGATGGGACTGCCTTCAGTCAGGAAGAAAATATAGGACATGTGTGTTGCCAGATCTTGATGTGGCAACGTACAACTAGACGAAGACGTTTGGCGCCGGTAGTGTTCGAGCAATATTAACATATATTCCCTAAAATCATGCATGACTAACCCCTAAAACAGTTGGTGGGAATGGTGCATAGCAGGGTTAAAATAACATCAAGGTAAAACCGTGGACCCTATGCAGTGTCACATGACTACGGACGTTCTATGAAACTGACTTCTCCAAGGTCGATGTGCAACCGACATCTCTCGCCGTGACGTCCTCACCTCTTTATCTCTGCAGCCCCGATTCCCCAAAGACACGTTGGTTGCCAATACTTCCTTAATGAAGTATTATGAACTGCGTCGAGTTTCCCTTGTCACCATGGTCAATATAGTTCTCAGTAACTATACTTATAAATCTGTCTACCTTTCTATCTATCTAACGAACTGGCTATGAAGTTATCACACACGCCGGATTAGGAGGACGCTACTCTATACACGAACCTCAAAAAATTACATATTTTCCTCGTACCCAAAACTCCACTGGGGTTGGCAATTCGTAAAAGTAAACACTATATTTCAGTCCAAAGAAAACTAGAAAATAAATTTAAGATTATTAAATCGTTGCTCACGTAATTCATCCTTGGATATGAATACTGACAGCAAGAAACGCACCTGTGTAATGCAGAGAAGTTCGGTGCAGTGGCCTTACTAGGTAACTTCATCAAACAAACTTACAAAATCGTCTATGCTTAAAAAGGTTATTGAGCCTTTACAAGGAACTGTGTTTACGTGCTTGATAAACATCTCATCCTCCCCTCTTGCTCCCTTGGGTTTTCACGTTCAAGGGGCAGAAGGCTGGTTTCAAGCTATATTTAGAGCAGTGTGGCAGTGTTTAACCTCGTGCCATTTGCAATTTCCCTTACATTCATTTCTCTAATGTTTGAAACTCTTCCATCTTCCTTATTTGTTTGCGATGACTTTATTTTGGTTTGTGTCCTGACGCAACCAGCCGGATTTGCATTGACGCCTTTTAACACTTAACCTCATCTCATCAGTGTAAACTTAGATCGCCAATCACACCGCGCTTTTCCCGGCCATGATCAATAGATATAGCTGGTTACATCACTTTATCATGATCTAACTTGCGTCAGTGGAAATACCTGAAATACTTATCACTAGACATCTGATTGTTGTAATGCTTCACAAAACGCGTCAGGAAGTGGCTAGTGAAAATATTATATTTAATAGTTATGATTATTATGTTACACACACAGTTGCGGAAAGTATCTCATTTTGTAATTGTTTTTTTAATTGTTTCACCCTCACCTGATCACAAAAACGGCCACTAAAGAAATTGGGAGAGATCTAGCCTTGTCGGGGGTCATAATATAGTTTGAAAAGTAAAGACGTTCAGCTCTCCGCTTAGTAAAACGAATATAGTATGTGTGGGTTAAATTTGAGTAATTAAACGAATCACCCCCCCCCCCCCCAAAAAAAAAAAAAAAAAAATACAAGCCTATTTCAAAGCGTATCATAGGGAAGGTTTGGCATAATATAAATATTATTGATTATAGTACCGTTATAATTGCGAGCAAATCTAAGAAAATCCACCTTCATTAATGTGTGATATGATGGTTGTATCAAAAAAAGAGTATTCACTTCCACTCTCATATTTACTATATGTACGGATACTATGAATTGGTCATCGCCAGAAGACCCCAAAATCCTATTTGAGTTCAGTAAGATCGAAGATTATTTTCATACCATCGCGTAATTATCAGTATCAACTACGAAATGAATATTAGCTCTGTTACCCTTTAATTCCCTCTAGTCATAACGCCTTCCAAGAAATCCGACATTAGAGGTTAGAACACTTAAAGACGAGAAAGCTTCCATTTTAACACGTATCGCCTGTGGTCACTTGCTGCCAGATACCTCAAGAATTTTAATGCTATTCTTCAAGGAACACACCCAGGCTGAAAAGTCGTCGGAACTTTTTTGGATATTTATTCATTCATAGGCTTACTAATCTTGGTGTTTTTTGTTATTTCTATCAGTTTTGTTATTTTTTATGCTTGCATGCATACATGCACACACATATATATACACGTGTGTGTGTGTTGTGTGTGTGTGTGTGTGTGTGTGTGTGTGTGTGTGTGTGTGTGTGTGTGTGTGTGTGTGTGTGTGTGTGTGTGTGTGTGTGTGTGTGTGTGCATACAAATATATATATATATATATAAATATATATGTATATACGTACATATGTATACACACATAGATGAATAGATAGGTAGATATTCATGTATGTATTAATATATAATCTGATATTTAACATATCATAAACATATATATATATATATATATGTATGCAAGTAAATGTATATATACATATATATATATTCATACATACATATATGTATATATATATGCATATATATATATATATATATATATATATATGTGTGTGTGTGTGTGTGTGTGTGTGTGTGTGTGTGTGTGTGTGTGTGTATGTGTGTGTGTGTATATACATATATAGATAGATAGATATATAATCATGTATGTATTCATATATAAACTGATATTCATTATATTTTATATTCACGATGTAAGACCAATATTCAATATTTTCCATTGAAGATTCCGGCCGCGTCCCTCGAAAAGTCATGGAGTCCACAGACACTATTCAGTTGGCTGATTGGGCAGAATAATCATTAAAAAAAAGAAAAATCTTAAAAACTGACGCTCTGACAGTGACATAATTGTTTTCCTTCTTTTCAATCTGAAAATCACAAAAAATGCAAAAGATACAGTTGCAAGGAACTCTGTGTTGCTCCGTCACCCTGGCCCTCTTACCATGGCCGTGTAGCGCTATTTAATCTCGTGTGAGATATGATAGCACGTACGTAAAAAAAATGAACTAAAACTTTGTTTTTTTTTTTGCAGCGCAGACATGAACACCCGCGTGACCTTTTGTTTTTTTTACGAATGTCTATCTTTACCTATCTGTTATTCATATATTTTTCTTTATATGTATATATGTATGTATATATATATGTATATATATATTCATACATATATACATACATGCATATACGTGTGTATGTGTTTGTGTGTAGGAAGATTATTCACACATATATGTGTGTACATATACATATGCATATATATATATATATATATATATATATATATATATATATATATATGTATGTATGTATGTATGTATACATATGTATATGTATATATATGTGCATTATATTTATAGGTATATATATAACATATATGTATGTGTGTGTGTGTGTGTGTACATATACATACATACACACAAACACACACATACACACACACACACACACACACACACACACACACATATATATATATATATATATATATATATCGGCGAAACATATCGATCGATACTGGAATCGGCATCGCCTTAGTTAATCAATAGCAGAATCGTTTTATCGGTATCGCTAGGGTGATTTTCTCAAGATGTATCGAGAAAAATCGATACATCGATACGTTTACATAATTCTCTCGCTCTCGCTCTCCCTCTCTTATTTTTACTTTATTGAAAGACAACTATACATAGTAGTTATTAATTGAACAAACAAGGAGACAGGAGTACCAGCAAGGCTGCTAGAAGCTATCTTTGGCTTTTACGTTTGTTTGATAGAGAATTTATAACTAATTAGATAAAACACAACACATTTATTTAAAAGTTCATTATCCAAGCGTTTCAAAGCCGGGCCATATATGGAAGGCCCGGGCGAAGCTAGATTTTCACTAATCTCAATTGTTGTTGTTGTGTATTTTGGTAGGAAGGATCGCAAAGTTTCTGTCCTGGCGAGGGGGACAACGATCTGTTGGTCCTTGCGTATGCAGCACGAGCTGTGTTGCTCACGGCTGTCGTAGCGAAGCCATATGGAGAGTGCTGTCTGTGCACAGTGTATATGACACATAGACCCGATACATGTGTCGTTGCTGTAAGGTCGAGGAGGCGGTTAACTGCAGATCTGTTTGTGCGAAAACCGAATTACTTGTTGCTGAGCAGATGTTGAGAGGTAAGGAATGATGCAATTTTGTCGGCTATGATGGATTCAAAGATCTTGCAAAGAACTGAGAGGAGGGAGATGGGTCTGTAGTTCTTGGGATCAGTTCTCGTGTCTCTTTTGTGAACGGCCACTACCCTTGCTTCCTTCCATAGGGATGGCCACTTTCCAGAGGTTAGACATCTCTGGAAAATACTGGTATGAGGTGCAGCCTTTTAAGGACGTGGGGACTGATGTTATCGTGGGGTCAACTTCTAATAATTTTCGCTCGCATGACCTCCTCTGTTGTGATATTAAAAGTATCTAGACTCGCATTAGTGAGTACAAGTACATTTGGTGGAAGCCGCTTGGGATCAGGCACTGCAAGCATCTCGGCTTTATCTTTGCTCTGAGTTGCTATTGTACCATCATGCTTTTGTAGTTGTGGTATGCTGTAATCAGGAAGAAAGCCCCATTACTGTTTGAGGGTGCTTCGTCAAAACTTGTTACCCACAGATTGGCCACTGAGTTTACTTTTCAGCTCTACTTGTTATGGCTGCTGAGCCCACCTCTGAACCTAGCTCACAGTTGCACCGCTTTGTCGGTAGAGATGCTTGTTAGCTAGAGTCGGGTGTCTAATGTAGCGCCTCCAAATACTACTCTTTTCTTTAGCAGCTACTCTGCAGTGGTAACCAGACCACGGCTGGTTGCGAGGTTTGACTGTTAAGGAATGACAAGGAACATCGTTTTGTGTGGTTGAGAGGGGTTTCTACGAATGCATGAATTTGTTCATCCACATCACCAGTGAGGATAGACGGTCAAGGCGTGTGTTGTAGAGCACCATGGCCTTCCCAGTCTACACTGCCCCAGAGCCAGTTGGTAGGTGTCAATGGACTATCCTTTCTTGCGCAGATGCTATTCACACTCAGGACTGATGAGCCCTCGGTACTGAGGGGACGGCAGGTAATAAGAGCTTTTGGCAGATCACTGATGACAGGATCGAGGGAAGAGACAGAAATATGTGTTGGAAAGACCACATGATTTGTTAATCCAAACACTGTCAGTAGTTTTTCGAAGGATCTTGCAATGAGGTGTTGATCCATGTCACCTACAATAACGACATGATCTCAGTAGCTCATCTATATGGACCTGCAGAAAATCAGTGAGATCACTTCCTTTCCACTGTGGACGATAACAAACACATCAGCAAGATTGAGCTTCGGTGCTGGGTCCATATCTTGAAGAAAGCATCTCTAGGTGATCTGGGAGATCACCTAGAGATCGATTCATGTCACTTCGATGCTGCCTTGTGTAACCACATATTTGGCCAAAATTGTCCAGGATATTTAATTAGGAAAGTTTCCATACATGCAATAATATCAGGAGTGTGAACTCACATGGTTGTGAGTAAGGTGCCCTATGTTGTCTGCAGACCCCTGACATTAGCGGAAATTATGGTAATGTGGTCACTGGCTAACATTTTTCTAAGAGCTTGGGTGGTTGGCATCAGGTAATTGATAATTTGCTTGTGTTTGGCTGGGGTGAAGCAGGAAAGGCTGTGGTGTACTAGCCGTTTTTCTTGGTACTGCATGGTACTACACTGCATAGATGAGGAGGTACAGGAATGTCTGAGAAAACAAAGCGTTGCTCTTTGCCTGTTCAGTCGTTATTCAGTGGAAGAATGATTCTTGCCTCTCATTCTCTATGCGAATGCGACAGTCTTGTACCCAGGGCGCAGACAGTAACTATACTTGTTCCTTCTCAAGTAGTTGGTATCTGTGCGTTCCTTACGTGTGCACTGACGGCAGTACTCCCCGACTCGTTGACGAGGTGGGAGACTGGGTGGAACAGAGTTACCTAGAGAAGGTTTCAGTGACTGGGTGTGTTTCCTGTGTTTTGCTCGTTCCTCTGAACTCCTGTTATGTCTCGGGGGAACGAATGAAGAGTCGGCCCCAGTTGGTGAGGATTAAGCAGTCATCTGCTCCCAGTGGGGCGTCCGAGGCAGTATTTTGATAGACCACGGGATGAAGGATCCCTAAGGCCAAACGCAAAGTGTCCACTTCGCGGCAGTCAAACACAGTCTTTGAACCAAGACAAGTGTTGTGTTGAGATTAGGGCTGTCAGCAGAGGAACAGGTAACGGATGATCAGACAGCACGCCAATTTCCTGGTTCGTAACCAGGGCGAGGGGGTCGAGCAATTAGATGATGGCAATTCACGTCTGCTGGCATAGTTACGGCTCACACGGTGTTAGTGAGGCGCTTTTCTCCGTCTCTCTTTTCTATACTTATATAGTATAATGTGTCCCCCCTCCCTCCCCCCCTCTCTCCCTCTCTTGCCCTCTAACTTACTATTTCTCTATCCAGCTATATTTATCTTTCTCTTTATTCTCTCTCAATCTATCTAACTCTATCTCTCTTTTACTCGCTCATTCATACACTCACTCACTCTAACTCTCTGTTTCTCTCTCTCTCTCTCTCACTCACTTATACACTCTTTCCAACAATCTCTCTCTCTCTCTGTTACTCTCCCCCACTCTCACTATTTTTATCTCTTTCTTTCTTCCACTCATTCTATGAGTGAAAGATACTAACCTCAGTATTTTAAGCAGATGTTTCAGATTGAGCCACTGTGTACTATACTATAATGTACAGCAGGAATTGTATCCCACTACTTTGTCACCAAAGTAATGTTGTAGTGAGTTCGTGTTCCTCTTTGAAGGTACTGCTGCTTGTCGCTACTTCTAAACGGGAGTATGGTAACTAGAATACAGAGGACAGGCCTGGCAGAGACGTTCCGGGAGGAGCGTCGTGTCATGCCCGTGAGGGCGAGCGGTCTGTGTGAGCTTGAAGTGTTGACCGAGCCGATGCTGAGGGCAAAGTAGCCTTGGCTCTAAGTTTTTGAGGTGATCTTAGGTAGTTTATGTACGATATAGTTTGAAAATGTTACTAAACATAAGAAAATTGAAAATATTAATCTTTAGTAGGAGTGTCAGTGCAGTGTCATAGTTTCCTGTGGTCACGTGTTTGGACAGGGACATTGGACATGTCAGTACAATTAAATTGTGAAAAATAAATGATAACAAATATAGTGATTCAGAATAAGGATTTTCTAACATTTTGAATATAATCAAGATATGTTTACATGTAGTTATAAAGTGATCGGTTGTAAGGGTCGGAATTGCTTGCTCTTGTTATTGTCGTTCCATTCTGGGCGCAGGTCAGAGTTGGCACAGGTGATAACCAGTAGAGTGCTGTGTACCATGGGAAGTCGAGGGTGAGTAGAGGGGAGAGGTCATTAAACATTGACAGTCAGCATAGGCGTGGGTGGTTATGTGATCCCAGTGCCTGATTTGCCTGTCAGTAGGGAACCACCTATCCCGGAGATAAACCCATGGTTTGTGTGAACTACATGCTTTCCTGGTTGCAGTCTAGTAGCCAAGTGTCATTCTCCCGAGATAAGTGTTTGTCCCTCTCTGGAAAAGGAAAGTGAATTTTTAGACTGCTGTTGTCGTTGAGGATTATCTGCTCACCATGGCAGGCAAGGTGCTCATTCTCATCCACTGAAATGTACCAGAGACTACTTACTGAGACCGGAGCAATCTGGATTCACTCGCGTCAAATCCACAATAAACTATAATGTAAAATTTCAAATAACTGTTAAAACTATTGTGAATTTAGTTGCGAGCTTCTTGCAGCCTTTATCCACCTCAAGATAGGCATTCAACTCAAGTCTGGAAGATGCTGGGACTTGTAGATATTCCAACAACAATTATCGGGTTGATTAGAAGCCTATATACTACCATCGGTGTAAAGTATGGTGGGGAGGGGGGTGTTCCAGCTTCTGCGAATAATTCAGGGGTGTGGTAAAGCCCATGGACCAAGATATCTCTTGGATCGAGACCAAGATTCTGGACTTTCAGGATCGGCTAGAAGACCAGTTCAATGAGAGGTGAGGGCTGAGAGGGACCCAGGACTCTACATATCTTGCTGGCGTAAGACTCCAAGCTCTAGACCAGGAAGACGGCAGGCGAATTGACTTGACAGTAGGAGCCATGAACTCACTCAACAAGAATATTTGGAGGGGCAGTATCTGTGCAGAACGACCTACCTATTTGTCTTCAAGGCCCTAATGCAGCCAATGTATTGTATTGGGCGCAACATTTGCCGCAGGTTTTCATCTTGATGCCATATACATCTTGAATAGGATCACGTACCCATCCGAAGACCACACTCAGTGGGTATAGGACCAGTCCATCTCCAGCTATACAGAAACTTGGCCCAACTCTCTGAGTATGATCCTGCTGACCAGATTGCCTCATTAAAACGTAACCCAAGGT
>NC_061851.1:37267616-37270116 GCF_019202785.1 Penaeus chinensis | reverse complement strand
TAGTGTCAGGAGGTTTAAAGGAATCTGAAGTAAGACCAATACACCTAATTAATCTGCAAATTATTATTAATCTATCAGTCATCAGAATAAAGGTTGTCATGATGTAATTACGTGTTTAAAGGTATCAGGAAGCGTGCAAGAAAAGGTAGTTACCCTGAATTCAGATAATTTAAGGGAACTCCTTTGTAATTCCCTTAATGTAATGAGGACAACAGTGTTAAATAAGATGAAATGAATGAATTGTTCTTGAAATGAGTTAATTTCTTAGTTTTATGTGGAAGGGGAAGCAGTAATGGCCCCAGATTACAGAATTTCTGTGGTCTTTCCAAGGTTGGATGAAAATAGAGTTGAAGAGATTTTTGAAGATCATTACTGGTTTAATTAAGTAATTGAAAGTAGTTGAACTCGGTAATTGCCAGTGATAAGTAATTAGATTAATTTATCAGAAATTAAGCACGATTAGAATAATTTACCGCTAAGATAATCAGATAGTGTCATAGTTATTCTTTCATTTTACAATATTATTCCACTTTTAAATATAAAAGCCAAATCATCTATATCAGCAATGGCCAATCTTGGATATATGTGTTTTATTTAGCAATTGAAATTTAGCAATTGCAATATATCTCATTAATATCTTACAAGCTGTACGAGATGTAAAATTTGAGGTATAGTATCAGTTTCGCATCCATGTAGTACAAGATAAAAATTGCCTGAAATGGACAGAATGACAAAAATGAGACAATTTTCACCTGTGGCATTACCCTCGCAAGACGGTGATAAGAAAGTTGTGCGACAAGTAATGCTTTGGTATATGTTTATAGTAAAATGTACTGGCAATATAATAATCAAAGAGAAAAGCTAGACTCACTAATACATGAAATAATCAGCATAGCCAAAAAATAACGTAAGAAATTAAAAATTAAGTTGAAACAAATGCCATGCCGAGAATAAGTCCATGGTGAACAGGTGGGGTTCCAGGCAAGCCCCTGATAGGGAAAATATAGTGACTGGGCAGGGGTCCAGGGGCAGAGCCCTTGATAGGAAAATATGGTGTTAATCTCAGAGGGCTGCGGTCACTTCAGAAACATTTCCAATACTTTCATTTATATAATTTGTGATGGAAAATTACAAGAGATTCACTTGTATTACAGCATTGATAATTGAAAGAAGAAATTATAATTTAAAGACTGGACAGCTGTGTGAAACAAAAAATTACCAAATTTAATACTTTGTAGTTTATTTTAGTTTGTAAGATATAAATTCAGTTCACACAGCTATAAGGTACAAGGTATATTCTGCCTGTAATGGATAGAATGATAGAATATGACAATTTTCATCTACGGCATTTCCATCACTAGATGATAACGGGTAATGCTTAGGTATACATATACAAGAAAATGTAATAACTTGATTATGAAGAAAAGGAAAATTACACACACTGATACCAGAAATATTCTTCTTATGTGAAAAATAACATTAGAAATGAGAAAGTTGGGTTGTGACTAATGCCGCATGGAGAAAAAGCTGTGATAGGGTGCTGTCCGGGTACGGAGCCCCCTTGTGGTTAGGTGGGGGTCTGGAGCCCTAAGTTAAGAAGGTTTTTGGCAATTTTTATGATTTCCCAGGAGTAATAGTTGTTTATATATATATTATATATATATTATGTATATATTATTACTCATGCAATACTATGAATTTCATTTATTTCATGAGGTATGAAAAATATAAAAAAATTCACACACAAGGTATTTAAAGAACAGGTAGTACTACTTACATTTAGTCTATTGAGCCCAAAACTGAAAGTGACTTTCCCTGGATGATTCAGATGCTTGTTTGTGGTTTGGTATACCCTTGCTGTAATAAGTACAAATGTGGAATTATTGTTTTACTTCTATATATTGTAAGTAAAATGAGTAGATCATCCAATTAGTTATTTATCTAGTGATTTCTGACATCTAATTTACTAAGCACAGTGACATCTTTAGTTTGGCCTCTCTATTTTACATCTCCCAGTATGCACAGAATTTTTTAAGTGTTTCCTCGATATATTTCATAAGAATGGTTCAGTGTGCTGTTTGGTTGTGCAGTACCATCTACAAAAACAAGAAGTTTGTGTACTTTTCAGTTTTCCACACGAACATACAACTTCTGAAAATTGACTATTGCATGCATAAGAAAAGATCTGTCACACTTGAAACAGCTGAACCTTTTCATGCTATTTGTTCCATGCATTTTGCAGAGGAGTGTTTTGATTTAATTATCATCTGTCATATGATGGTGTGAAACTTTCTTTGAAATTACATTCATGTCAGACCTTTAATTTTTTTTGTTCTTGTTGCTGTTGTTCACCAAGTGCCCCCCAATCCCTTGCTCGTTGTTGTCGTAGGGGCTTAGGAGACGGAGACTGAGGCCCAATGTAGGGGACCAGCCCTGCCTTGGACCTCAGCCCATGAGAATTACATTGTATATTGTGCCATAAAAAATAATTGTTTTTAAT
>NC_061851.1:37255116-37257616 GCF_019202785.1 Penaeus chinensis | reverse complement strand
AGGGTTCATCAGCTGCACACAAATTTTGGGAAATTGCTATAAAAAAAAAGAAACATGATAAAAAGAAACAAAAAGACAGGTGATTGTTTTTGCATGTATCAGTAATTAGTAAATATATAATGCATGAGTATGTTACATGTTTCCTAGTGTCACTTTTTTGTCTGTTTGTGTGAACATAATTATACATATGTACATATGAATATGTATATGTGTATATGTTTTTTCTTCTTTTTTATGAACAATGACAGTTTTTTGTTTTGTTTATTGTTTTTGTTTTATTTTTGTTTTTTTGTTTTTTGTTTATTAACTCTTGTGTGGCAGGTAATGTCGTAAAATGTTCTGCTTAGGAAGGGTCCTGGTAGCAGGCACTATCATCAGCTTTTTTTTTTTCTTAGACATATATAGATACTTATGTGTATATATATATAGATAGATATATATGAATATATTATGAATGTATTCAGAATATATAGTCATATATATTCATATAAATATATTATAAATATATGAATATATATATGAATATAAATTATATATATGAAATATACATTATATAGATATATATATTGAGTATACAAAGTATGCATATATATGAATATATATATATATAATAAATAAACACACACACACCCTCTGGCTTGTTTGGTTTAATATTGAATGCATGGCCTGCCACAGATGGGTTAAAAAATATCAATATAACATCATAGGAATGATTAACTTGTTCATTTGAATGACCTATATTTTTACCACAGAAAATTTACCAAGCCTAGCACAGAATATTGATTTTCTCCAAAGAAAACATGGATACCATGGTTTCTTGAAGTATTTTCTCAATGCATGTTATTATTTTTGTACTCTTATACACAGTGTATGTCCCATAAATAAATTGGTTGTTGTAGTGTAGTTTTATAGTTTTGCAACATTAAACTCTAATTGACATAACATAACAGTGCATAAGTATGAAGAACAGTCAAAAATTATATTTTGGAAAATGAATCTTAATACTTTTTTTTTAGATATATAAATGAAATATAAGACTGAAGAATGAAGAACAATATTGTGAAATTACAAAAAGGGAGAACATTATTTGTTACATAAAGTACATCTGATTAAAAAGCAAAATTCAGAAGATACCTACATCTGTATGTTATTTTTACTACTGTTAGTGAACTTACAAATTTGAATAGTAGTATTCTGTACAAAAAGTCTATAAATTTTGAAAAGTATTTAGATTCAGAACGTGAAAGCTCATTATCATTTTAATGGTGTTGGCAGCATTTTACTCTACCAGATCCATATTTACAGATGTCTTTAATAGTCAGTAGTAACTCAAAGAGACCAGTTTTATTGATCTATAGATAAAAGAAAAAAAGAACAAAATTACAATGCTATTTCAACACAGTAACTGTGAAGTGCTGCCAAACAGTTAGTGCCAGAAAACATAAATAATGTGAAAGAAAAGAGTGTATATTTTGGCCAAGAGTTGCTTTGCCAGATATAGAAGAAAAAAATTATTATAGGTTTGTGGCTTGTATGTAGTTGAGTTAGGATATAATGTTTCAGTTGAAGTCACAAACTGAACCTAAACACTGGAGGGTGAATGTTAACCTGTTGGATCTGGGTGACTTGAATGTCATGTCATGAAAAATCCTGGTGACAGCAACAAGTCTTGAAAAATTTTGGATGGGGGCGGGGATGACTGGAACTTGTTGTCATGAGATGTCATCTCTGAGTGCCCAAAGCTCTTGGAGGGAGGCTAGATTTGATGGGCTTTAGGATGGGGGTTATACATTATTTTCACCAGTAAACAAGGGTGGAAGGTATGATCTGTGAGTCTTGGCTAGAAGGGTGACTGCTCCAGTGAGGACACTATTTCCATGCTCAGTAACCTATTCCTGTCCACTGAATGGAGCAGAATATGAAATGGAAAATTTGATATTACAAAAGAAAAAAAAAAATAACGCAAGTAACACGTTACTACTTACTATTATTGATGATGCCGAGTTGTTGTAGACTACATACAGGTATAATGTGCAGTCTGTTCAACAAAACCAGTCTAGAGTCTGCATGACAAATGACAAATGTAAACCTCAGAAAATGGCAAAACAGCAAAAAATGCACATGCAGAATAAGAGCCAATAGCATTGTAAAGGGCTGTGATGCTGACCATGGATGTTCATGTTGGCCAGACCTGCAAGCCACATATAGAGGAGAGTCACCACTCAAGTGGACCTGCAAGGCACCTGGATCCAACAGCTTGAATTTTCACCAAACTCAAATTAGATGTACCCTTCTGGGGCAAGATAATGTTTACTTAGCACCTCATTCAGACTAGTATTCACAAGGGCCTTATCAGGAAAAGGTCTTAGGCATTGTTATCTGTTACCTTATTATTATCTTTTCCAACTTTGTTGTAACAAATGTTACTGAATCTTTAATTTACATTTCTGTTCTTGCCAGTTTTATAGGAATAAGATGCTTCCTACCTCCTCTCCATGGC
>NC_061851.1:37222616-37235116 GCF_019202785.1 Penaeus chinensis | reverse complement strand
CAGCTTAAATTTCCAAGAAACATCAAGAACTTACATCACAGTAGGCCAAAAAATGTACGCTGTAAAAACATTCACCAATCTTCCCCTCAACTTTCCAGCGTTTCAGTAGCCGTAATTCAGCAGGAGCAGATCTACTCTGCTGCTGCTGCTGCTCCTCCTCCTCGTCCTCGTCCATTCCCTCCACAGCTTCCACCTCCACACTGGCTGACATCACGTAGTTGGCTGAAACAGTCCTTTGCCCTGCCTGCTGTTTCTTCACAATGTCTATGTGTTCATCCTTCAGGTGAAGAGAGTCTGCTTTAGATTTTAGGATACTGCAATGCAGAGAATTTGCAATTAAGTATGTGAATTCTATACACAGTGGGGAAAGAGAAGAAGAATAAATAATGGAAATGAAAAAATAAAAATAAATAAATAAATAAAGAAGAAAAATATTATTTTTGATATAATTATTGTCATAAGTATTTTTTTCATCCTAAATAAAAGAATGTAAAATTACTTTGTTAAATATTTTTTCAGAAAAACAAAGAAACAAAACACACCAAATGGTCCACTTCAAAATAAAGGGAGGTTAATAACAATTATAATAAAATAACTGAATATGGTATATACTGAATAATAAAGAAAAATCTATTAGCCACAGTCAACACAAAACAAACAAACCATTTAATTTCTGAATCTGCTGTTAGTTGGACTTGGTGCTTTAGGGCCTCTGCTCGCAAGAATCTCTCTTTTTTGTCAAGCTCCTTCAGTCGTTTCTGCAAAGCTGCTACCTCTTCAGCGAGTCCATTATATATCCGTCTCATGTAACCAAATTGCCCGACTTCTTTCTTTGGCCTGCCCATAATCTGTCATTGCCAAAAAAAAAAAAAAAAAAAAAAAAAAAAAAAAAAAAAAAAAAAAAAAAAAAAAAAAAAAAGGACAATTATTGAAGTTGGATCATGTCACCCAAATTAAATGTATCACTAACTATAATCCCAGCAACCTTTTCAACCCATTGGCACCAGGCACAAGTACTGTCCACTGCAGTTTTATTTTGTGAATTTTACAAATAGATAAAACCACAAGTGCTCAGTGGTCAAGGAATCATTTAGTAGGTTCAACGTTGCCTTACCTGATTTCCTAACTCTGAATTTTTTTGGGAAAAAAATTTCTTCTAATGCTAGTAATATTAACACTGTTATTGTTACTGAAGTTATGATAATTATCTCATTGCAATGATAAATAAAAAAGCATCATTCTGAAAATCTAGGAAAAGGGCAAACAGGTGAGACAGATAGGACTTGTAAATGATTCCCTAGTAACTAAGCTCTATGTGTAAACAAAATTAACCACATGCCACTGGGGAAAATGCTGTGCTCATATTTTATATCTTTGTGAAATTCTGCACATAGATGGTTCTGCTAGTGCTTAGCCACAAAGGAGTCAATTAGTAGACCTTGTGTCACCAAATTACACCTTTCCTTGAATTGGTCAGAATACCTACTTTTTACTAATGCTATGAATATCAGTGATGTTATTTGTATTACAGACATTATAATTACTATAATGTTATAAACATTAGTAACAGCAAAATAAAATAACGTAAAATATTTTCATAAATCAATGAAAAGGTTAAACGGGCGAGACAGGCAATACTCATAATTGGCTCATTGGTGACTTGGTATGAGTGCAGCCACCTATGTGTAAAAAAAATAATAAAGTAAACTCACAGTGGGAATGGCATGTACGTACATGCCATGCCTGTCGGCAGTGGGTTAATAAACTAAAATCACCATAAAGATGGCACATATGTACATGCCATCCTAACACCAATGGGTTAATTCTAACTTTAGATTATATTAGTAAGTATTCTGATGAAACTTAACTGTTCACTTATTTTTTGTCGTCCGGGCCATTACAGGCAAAGTCTCCCTTGTAGTGGGTGTAGTTTGTGAAACAAACTACACCACTTATTCACGATATATTATGATCACAGAGACGATTTGGGTGTATACTGTTTGGTTTTCTTTACTTTACCGTGTTATATGTAAGTGGGGATCGGCCCATCTTCTTATTCCTTCCCTATATGAACATTAAGCCAAATATCCTGAAAAAGTGAGTAAGGAATTTAACAAAAACTTTCCAACTCGTACATCTTTCAGCGTTTCATGACTTACCAAACCTCCGTATCTAATCATTAGTTCTATTTGAGCAACCAAATGTAACTCTGATAACCACTGTCTTGGTATATAACCCAAAATGATCCCAAAAAACAGAAAAATACTACTTACGAAGATTTGAAAACAAGGTCGCGGTCTGTCAATTCAAATTCTTTGTTTACATCACTAAATCCAGGTTGTTTAGTAGTGTTCGAATATTTGATTAATTTACTTTCAAGATTTCATTGATGTAAATTACTCTTAGCTTATTTTTCTTATTAAATAAGATTGTATTTTCTCTTCATTTAACTACATTCTTGAAGTATTAAGACAAATATTGATAGAATTGAAGGGGTCATATAACGGCGAACGTTGACTTCAAATATACTCACTAGATGGCACGTGTTAACTAGCTAAAATATTTATATTTTAACTAAAATCACGATCAATATTATTACTACGATAATTATCAATAATATTACCACTACTTTTGTGATTCTAATCATAATGATATAAAATAACTTTATCATTATCATTATTGATAGCAGTTTTATTCTCATTCTCATTTCTAAGACTACTGCTACTACAACTACTATTATCATTATTATTATCATTACCATTGTTATTATCATTATTATTATCATCATTATTATTTTATTATTATTATTATTATTATTATTATTATTATTATTATTATTATTATTATTATTATTATTATTATTGTTATTATTATTATTATTGTTATTATTATTATTATTGTTATTATTATTATTATTATCATTATTATTATTATTGTTATTATTACTGTTATTATTATCATTATTATTATTATTGTTATTATTAGTATTATTATTACTATTAGTATTATTGTTATTATTATTGTTGTTATTATTATTATTATTGTTATTATTATTGTTGTTATTATTACTATTATAATGATAATAATGATAATTATTATTATTATTATTATTATTATTATTATTACTATTATTATTATCATTATTATTGTTATTATTATTAATATTATTATTATCATTATTATTGTTATTATTATTACTATTATTATTATTATTTTATTATTGTTGTTATTATCAATATTATTATTACTATTATCATTATCATTATTACTATATTTATTATTATTATCATTATTATCGTTATTATTATTATCATTACTATTATTGTAATTGTTATTATCATTCTTGTTATTATCATTACTATTATTGTTATTATTACCATCCTTATTTTTATCCTTATTATTATTATCAGCATGACAATGAATTATCATTGTCATCATTACTGTTATACTTATTGTCATTTTTATTATTATTACTTTTTTTATCAGCATTACTATTATTTCTTCATTATTGTTATTGTTATTATTATCATTATCATTCTTTGCCATATTATCACTATTATTTTTATTACTATTATTATTATTATGATTATTGTTGTTATTACTATTATCATTACAATTATTATTATTACTATTATTATTATCATTATTATTACTATCATTTCTATTATTATTATTTTTACTATTATTATCATCTGTTATTATAATAATTATTATTATTGTTTTGTTATTATTATCATTTCTCTTCTTATTATTATAATTTATATTATTATTTTTATAATTTCTCTTATTATTATTGTTACTATCATCGTTAATAATATTATCATTATTATAATTATCTCTGATCCTTGATTCTTCTGTTGTGTTCACGAACAGCGCCGGAACCAATCCATGTTCTTGGGCTCTAATGGGTATTCATGTTCTTCATTCTATAAATAGTACTTTTCGGGGGACGTGGCTTGATCCTAAAAGGGCGATCTTTTGAAGTTCGGTGTTGTTGATGTTCCCTGGTATCTTGTAACTGTGACTTGCGATGCCTTTCTTGATTACTCCTGGAGCTCCGATGACAACAGGCACTGTTATTGTCTTCATCCCCCACATTTTCGTAATCTCAATTTCCTGATCTTCATATTTGGACAGTTTTTCTGCTACTTTTACTGATGGATTTCGATCGGATGGGACTGCTATATCTATCAGCATGCATGTCTTTTCTTGCTTGTCATTAATAATGATGTCAGGTTTATTAGCATTGATCGTTTCATCGGTGTATACTTGCAAATCCCAGAGAATGTTAACTTTTGCATTTTCTGTAACAGTTTCTGGTTGGTGCTCGTACCACTTGTCAGCTGTTTTAATGTAATGCATTAATATCTTCCAGTGCATGTAGGCTGCGGCGTCATTATGCCTCTTGATGTACTCGGTTTTAGCGAACTCAGGGCATCCAGATGGTATGTGGTCGATGCTTTCGTCATACCGATTACTTTATCGGCAGAGCGGGTTGGTTCCGTCTCGGATGATTCTGTGGTGGTATAATCTGGTAGCTAAACTTTGATCTTGAGCTGCTATTATTAAGCCTTCTGTTTCAGCTTTCACTCCTGTTCCTTTCAGCCAGTTGTTTGTCTGTTTAAAGTTCACATCTGCTTCCTTGATTCTTGGCGGGTATTGTCCATGCATGGCCTTCCCTTCCCGTTTCTTTCTGATGTTTTCTAGCGCTTGGGACTTGGCATATTGTTTCATTCTCTTAGCTAGCTTAGTAACTGACTCGTTTTTTTTCCATTATCTTTTTTTTTTTATAATAAAGTTGTAAGCTACAACTGGTATGGCTACGGTGTTTAATGCTTCGATCTTGTTGATGGAATTCAATTCACTATTAAGGATCATTCTTATTCTCCTGTAATACTCTTTACGGATCTTTTCTTTCATTTTTGAGTGTTGTATCCCATCGCCTTCATTGATTCCAAGGTGCTTGTATTCCTTCTTGGTCCATTTCCTTTTTTTGCAGTCTCTTGATTGAGAGCGATATTTGATGTTTTTGTCAGTTTTCCCTTGAAGTTGCCTTCGCGCATTTATCCAGTCCAAATTCCATCCTGATATCACTGAAAGTTTTTACAATGTCTAGCAGTTGTTTGAGCTATTCGTCATTCATAATGTCTGCCTTTAGGTCGTCCATATAAAAGAAGTGGTTGATTTTCCTTTTGTTGATTTCATACCCATATTTCGTGTTGTTAAGAAGGAAGGGACTAGAGCAAGGCAGAGAAGGAGCGGTGATCTCCTTGAAATATGCCGCTATTGATGGTGATTCTTCTTGATTTAATGGTTCCGTTGTTGTGGTTTAGATGGAGGGTCGTTTTCCAGTTCTTCATACTTGGACTTATGAAATTGACAATTGTTGAGTTTACTTTGAACATATTCAGGCACTTAATGATCCAGGAGTGTGGTACACTATCGAATGTTTTTGTTATAGTCAATCCATGCTGAGAACATGTTTCTTTTCTTTTACTATTTTCGAGGATCATTTTATGGTATTTACATCCGTAACTTCCTCTCGTGGAACCTTTTTGTTCAGTTGGTAACAACTTATTTTCTACAAGGAATGTATAAGTTCTTTCAGTTAGGATTGATGTTAGGATCTTATACATTGTTGGTAAGCAAGTAATTGGACGGTAGTTTTTAGGATTTTTTATATCTTCAGTCTTTGGTAATAGATAAGTTATTATATGCATTATTATTATTATTATTATTATTATTATTATTATTATTATTATTAATGTTACTGCTATCATTATTGTTATTATTTATATTATCATTATCATCATAGTAATAATAATTATAATAATAATAATTCTTATTATTATTGTTATTGTTGTTGTTATTATTATTATTATTATTATTATTATTATCATTATCATCATTATTATTATCATTATTATTATCATTATCATCATTATTATTAGCATTATTATTATCATTATCATCATTATTACTATTGTCATCAGCATTGATAATAATGGTAAAAAAACCCACAATGTAAAACAGGATGATAATAATGATAATGATAATAATAATGATTATTATTATTATTATTGTAATGATAATGATAATAGAAATAATAACAATGATAATATCAACAATAATGATGACGGTAATATCAATATTGATAATAATAATGTTAATAACCGTGATGATGATGACGATAATGATAATAACTTCGATAAGGATAACAATAATACTGATTATAATAATGATAATAATAATAGTAATAATAATGATGATAAGAATGCCAATTATATTATTGATAATAATGATATTAATAATAATGATAATAGTTATGATAATGATAATCATAATGATAATCAATGAATGATAATAATGATAATTGATTATTATAATAATGATAACAATAATTATAATAATAATAATGATAATAGTAATAATAATGACAGTAATGATAATGATAATGACAATAATGATAACAATAATGATAATAGAAACAACAAAAATAGTAATAATAACAAAAAAATTATAATAATATAAAACATAATAATTATAATGACAAAAACAATAATGATGATAATGATAATAACAATAGTAATAAAAAAATTTATGATACTAATAATGGTGAATATAATAATGATACTACTACTACTATGATAATAACAATAATAATTATGATAATAATACTAATAATGATAATATCAATAATATTAATGATGATAAAAATAATAATAATGATATCAATAATAATAATAGTAATAGCAGTAGTAGTAGTAATAATAATAATCAAAATAATAATGATAATGATATTAATAATGATAATGATAATGGATAACAATGATAGCGATAATAATGATAATAATAATAACAATAACAATAATGATGATAATAGAATTAATGGTCATGAAAGTAATAGTAATAATAACAATGATATTTATTATTCTTATATCATTGTTGTTATTATTTTCATTATTACTCTTTATTTTATTATCCTTATCAGTGTCATTACTAGTAACATTATTCTAATAATTATATTATCCTTATCATTATTGCCATCATTATTACTATTTTTATTATAGTAATGATAATGGTTATTATCTTTATTATCATTATTGTTCTTATTATTGCCATTATCATCTTTATTCGTCATGCAATTCGTACTTTTTTGGTTGTATAAGAAGTCATTTTCATTATATCCATCACTGTTGTTATTATGGTCATCATTGCTGTTGCTAAAGTAATTTTTTCGGCCTTACATAGTAAAGAACGAAATTTGTGAAGTTTAATGATTTTTTTTTTTAAGGTCCAAATGAGACTGATAAGATTCTGTGATAGTGAAGGACATTTTCAATAATCCTGTGGTAACTATCTTCAAATGTAGACACGTGGTATGTAGTTGTCAATGGACCTCATCGTTTTTCTATAAATCTTAAGCCAAGTTCTTATCTAAAAATCAAGGAATGAATCTGTTCAATATTGAAAAGTTAGGCCTCTGTGCTTTCCTGATATGTCTCCTGTTCATTGATTTGTTTTGCAAATATTTGGATATTAGATAATAAATTTTGCTTATTCACATTTGAATGGAGAGGGAAATACATGTTTATTACTTCATATGTATTTAAAACTTTTGTACAAAAATTGTTTCAACCCTTTTCCTTACTTATGAATTACTGTTGGCAGAAACTTATGAATTACTGTTGGCAGAAAATAAATACCTGTTACAGTTTGAATGAACTATGCCCGTATACCTTTGTCTAAGACTGTACTGAAGGCTGACATTCAATTCTCAAACTTAAATAGCAATATCTATGATTTTTTTTTTCCGTATTAGTAAGTAGTATTTCATCATCTACATCTATCTTAAAGAAAATACATTAAGAAGGTTGATTTGCCGGGATAAAAATGTAACAACACATGGATATCAAGCAGAATATACACAAAATGATCAAACCTCCAACGGTAAAACAATCATTCTACCATAGAGAGTCTACCCCCGAGACCATGTTGCTTCCATCCTCTACAGGAGTATATATACTATGATAAAAAGAAAGAAACGGAAAGCCAAGAAGACTCATTAAGACACATATCGCAAAAGACTTTATTATTTGTTCACATCATTATCTCTGCTCTTCGGTTGTGTCATTTGGGATCGGTCACTGGGCGCACGAGGCAGGGATCATCACCACGTTGCAAGCACCACCGTGATCCCTGATGGCGCGGCAGTGCTCTTCCAAGTGCTTGACATCGTGTATTCGCAAAGGTTCTGAGGTTGAATAAGAATCTCGTGTCATAGCATAGTCTTCGCTTTATCGATTATCGGTTTTTACATCATTATCTTTTCTTCTCTGTATCTGTAGATTGTGTTTGCCTTTAAGGTTATTTTTGGAACTCTTACGTATCCGTTTTGAAATGATAGAATTTAGAAGGTATCTTGAAAGGAAATTTCTCAGTGAAGAAAAATCGGGAAAAAGACCGCTTTCAATAATCTTCAGAACCATCTGTCTCGTTTCCTTTATTCAGGTAAAGGCGTCATAGCTGGGAGTCGTGTTCTAATTAAAACAACAGTTGTTGTGGGAAGGCAATGATATTTACACTGTTATTTTCCATTACCTTCTTAATTCATAGTTTTCTGTGTATGCATGTACACTGCTACATATACATACATACTTAAATACACACACACACACACACACACACACACACACACACACACACACACATATATATATATACACACACACACACACACACACACACACACACACACACATACGCACACACATATGTGTGTGTGTGTGTGTGTGTGTGTATGTGTGTGTGTGTGTGTGTGTGTGTGTGTGTGTGTGTGTGTGTGTGTGTGTGTGTGTGTGTGTGTGTGCGTCTATGTGTAGAAATTGAATTCATTTATTTTGAAGATAAACATTCACATAACACATAATCGCCTGAAAGCACGTAAGCCGGCAATATAAATACATTGATCCTGGCTTAAATATCTAGATAATATGTCGTTTCTATTTAAGGCCCAATAGATTGAAAAAATATTCAATAATCATACTCGGGAAAAAGGAAGAAAAAGCACATTTAATGAAACATCGAAAATGCATTCATAACCAAAGGCTAAGGGAGAACTAGCCTAAAAATATTACCATATTAACATTATCCCTGAAAATCTTATTATAATACGCTTAGAGAGGAAGAGAGAAAAGAAAGGACACGGGGAAATGCAGAAAGATAAAATAGATTGACAGGGTGAGATTGGGGGGGGAGAGAGAGAGAGAGAGAGAGAGAGAGAGAGAGAGAGAGAGAGAGAGAGAGAGAGAGAGAGAGAGAGAGAGAGAGAGAGATCCAAATTTTAAAATCTATTTCCATATACAAGAGCAGCAAATTTCATTCTTCGTTCCATGAAGAAAATATAAAGACATTTCAGTTTGCAAAAGTGAACGATTGATTATCTCGAGAAACATGGAATAATCCCGGACTGATTGATATTAATGCATCTGATAAAACCTATATAAGCCAAATTCAAGTTAATGCGTTTATTAAACCTGTAAATATCACTGAAATGATAATCTCTCTCTCTACAATCAATCTAGATCTCAAATGCAGTTTTAATAGCACGATTGATTCTAATTAGTTTTATCACTTCATTGTAAATCTAATCTGTTATTTAAGCTACGGTTAGACTGCCCATAGATTTCGTTGGAATCCAATGATTATCAGTGGGTTGGAGCCCATCCACCCATTCGTTTTGGTTAAACTACGAAAAGAACTACGAAAATATAATATGGATGCTTTATATTCCAAAGGACATCTTCTTGACTCACTTTCTCTAGAAGAGAGGTAATTGCCTCCGAATTCCACATTCTTATGACGAGAAGACGTTCTTCCTCTTCGAAAAAGGTGCGCGGTTGTTTATGTTCGTCGGTGAAATGAGGATACAAGATATATTGCATTGTTTTTGTTTGATTTTTTAAAATAATAATTCATATAAGTATATCTATGATAATTTACAGTTATGATTATTAATTATAGATTACTTATATATATAATAATACTGCATAAAATATATAATTAGACTAATACCAGGTATACTATAGACTCTCAACGAATGTGATTTTTGCACTGGTCCATCGACAGACGATGGGGTGCCCATCGCTTCGGACGAGTGGACAAAAAAACAGTGGAATAAGCCCATCGATGGGCAAATCCCACTCAAAATGATTGGATTTGATGAATCGATGGGCAGTGTAACCACGCCTTAAATTACTGTATTCGTTCAAGTTTTTTTTTTAGAAGATAACTGTTGAGTCAAGAGCGTTTTCTTTTCTCTTAAGCTTATTCTTCAAAAAAAAAAAAAAAAAAAAAAAAAAAAAAACGAAGAGACAAGAAAAAGGTGATCTTCAATAAAAAATAATAATTATTATGATTGTCGAAGATTATGATCATGAAAACTATGGTCATGATAGCTTATATAACGATAATAACGATAATGGTAATGATACTATACCATAACCATAATAATAACGTTGCTAATAGTAGTAACAATGATAATGTCAGTAAGACTCGTAATCCCAATGGAAGCATATGAATAACATACATAGATGTATAGATAATAAACAAACAGTTTTGAAGTATAGTATACAGTTTTTCTTTTTTCCTAACAGACTTTGAAAATAAAATTATCGCAGTCATAGTAAAAATTTCAAAGACACATTCAAAAATTCCCGCCTAGTTTTAGACGCGCAGACCAGACGATTTCATGGCTGACTCTGAGATGGGTGCGTGGGCGGAGGGGTTGGGTGCGTGGGCGGAGGGGTTGGGTGCGTGGGCGGAGAGGAGGCGGCGTCTCTGCGGGTGTAGAGTACAGTGTCCATCATACTGAGGCTCTGTATTATGGTGTCATCGCGCGACACCCACTGTGCCAGCTCTTCTATGGTGATGGCCCCGTCTTGGTTGGCGTCGATCAGCTGGAAGGGACAAGGATTTTATGGTGTTCATTGTTTTAATTAATGTAATAATTTATTTATCTATTTTTTGGTTGATTTTTAAGGGGGTATTCTGTATAATTTGTGATATACTGTATTATTTGTTTTTCGCTCTCTCTTACTCTCTCTCTACCATATTATTTTCCCATACTTTTCTCTTCTGTCATTCCATCCCCCTTTGTTTTCACTTTCCTTTCTTCCTTTTCTCCTCTCAACCACCCACCCATTCTTTTTATCTCCCCTTTCGCTCTCTCTCACTCTTCCTAGCTCCCTTCCTTCCCTCCCAACTCCGTATTTCCTCCCTCTGCACTCTCTTTCTTCTCGTCTCCTCTTCTCCCTTTCCTCTTCCTCCTGCCTACCGTCTCCCCTTCACTCTGTCCATACAAATCTTTTCCACGTCATTTTTCTTCTGTTCGCTTTCCTTCTTAACCTATTTTCTCTCCCTCCCTTCCCCCTCCCCCCTCTCCCTTCCTATTAAATTTATCTCTATGCCCTTACCCTTCATTTCCCCCCTTCCCTTTTCCCCTCCTCCTCCTCCTCCCCCTTCCCCCCTTTCCTCATCCTTTCCCCTTATTACCTTCCCATCCCCTTTCCCCTCCCCACCTCCCCATTCCTTCTTTCCTCACCCCCGCCCCCTCCATATACCTACATGAAAGATCTTTCCACATGCTCCTTGGCGGACGACTCCTCCACCTGCGGCTCGGTGGATCGGCCCATCATCTCGTAGATGGCGCTCACGACGTCCACCATCTCCGCCTTGGTGATGAGGCCGTCGTTGTTCACGTCGTAGAGGCCGAAGATCCACTGAAGCTTCTCCTGTGTCGTGCCTCGGGACACCGTGGAGAGGGATGCCAGGAAGTCCTTTTTGCAAGGGTGGAGGTTGGGGGAGTTTGCAATGTGCGGGGCGAAGGAAGGGGATTGGTGGAGTTGGAAATGTGTTGGGGGAGAGTGGAGGTTGGAGGAGTTTGCAATGTGTGTGTGTGGGGGGGGGGAATTGGGGTTGGTGGAGTTTGCAATGTGTTGGGGAAAGGTGGGGGTAGGGGAAATTTGCAATGTGTGGGGGGTAGAAAGGGTAGACAGGAGTTTAAAGAAGAAGGGGGGGGGGAAGGGGGGAGAGAAAGGAATGAGATGGGGAGGAGTCAGGGAGGAAGAGAAGAAAGAGCGTTAATGTAATGAACAAAACAAATATACTTAAAACGGACTAATAGCGGCCCGCAGCTTGGACTTTGAAGAAGGAGTTAATTTAAAACATGTCACGTTAAGTTATGTTGTTATGATATGCCTTGTGCTTTCCCTCTCTTTGCTCTCCCCCCCACCCCCCAACTCTCTTCTTTGTACACTTTGTCTGTCTGGCTGACTGGTTGGTTCTCTGTCTCTGTTTGTCTTTCTGTCTGTCTCTCTCTCTCTTTCTCTCTCTCTCTCTCTCTCTCTCTCTCTCTCTCTCTCTCTCTCTCTCTCTCTCTCTCTCTCTCTCTCTCTCTCTCTCTCTCCCTTTCTCTCCCGCTCCACCTCCCCCTCTCTTTC
>NC_061851.1:37201268-37203768 GCF_019202785.1 Penaeus chinensis | reverse complement strand
TTACTGTGACGGTTGTACTAATGTTGCCTATGTTGTTCTATCACCATCGTTATTTTTATTCATTAAGTGGTTCCTGATATTACTAATTGGTATTGTATGATAATTTGTTCATTTATCTTCCAGAGATAAATATTCCCTACCTTCAGAGAATGTACGCTAGACTTTTTCACTCAGAAATAGAGACAAGTAACTAACGCCGTGCTCGAGAAAAGTGTGAATAGTTCGAATCCCGCTGCTGTAAGGATTTTTTTTCTTTCCTCTGGCGCGGATGATAAAACACCCGAGGTACAAATACACGAACACCGATTTCTCGTTACGTGCAAGGGTTTAAAAAGTTCCCAAAGGCGTCATCGCCCGGCTGAAAGGACTGGCGTAGCGTGATGGAGATGGGGGATTGCCCGCGGCTTGTGGAGCGCTCATGTGGCGAAGACTTACGAAGGACGGGCTGGTTCGCGTAGCCGGGTTTTGGACATGCTTCGTCTCTTTGTTTAATGCATGCGCAATGTAAAAAGTTTGCAGGAATTACATAGCTGGTGTAAATGTTCAAAGTTTGAATGGGAGAGAAAAAAAAAGGATTGTTATGCATAATGTAGAGGTTTCTTCACGATGAAATTCCCCTTGGCGCCATTTACGCCCGAGCTTTTGTCTCAAGAGACCATGTTAACATTTTACGATGGGTGGACTCTGCCTCGCCATATTTGTTGCCTAATCCTATCAATGCTACAGAAGGGCAACCCGAGCCGCACTAGGCACACTTGGAGGTTTTTCGAGAGGGCGTTTCGATAAGGCGAAAAAGGCGCCGGCGTCGCATCTGTTGTCTGGCGGAGCAGGAGGAAGCGGGCGGGCGTCGCGGGCTGGCTACGCGGCTGATGAAACTGGAGAGGAGCATGATACCCTTGTAGGGGCTTGGGGGGGAGGGGTGCGGTACAGGGGTTGGGTGCAAGGGTTGGGGAGGATGGGTTAGGGGCACGGGGCGGGAGGGTATCATGTAAAGGAAGTAAGGAATAGGCAGACCCTTGTATGGAAGTATAGAAGAGTTGGGTTTCTCGTAAAATAGATAATAATAGAAGGAAAAAATAGGTGGTGACATGAACTTCAAAGATGATAGATAGTTTAATATGAGAATATTGAATAAAATATTATAAAAGACAAATTGAGAATAAATGAAGATAACAAAACAATAGAAATCAAAAACAAATGTTAAGGTAAACATGTACTAACAAGGAAGTAAATAGAAGATTGTTTTCCAAGGTCGGAATTGAATGCGATAGAGTTGCATGGCGTGATATGGACTAAACAGTTGGGCTTGCATGTTATAGGATGCAGTTGCAAGACCATGAAGGGAATCACATAGCAGTTAGCAACAGTTGTATTGCAGGGCGCGTTGTTAATTGTAGTCATATAACACAGCATTCTTAAGGTCTGATATGAAAACTTTTTCCTTGAAGTCTTCGACAATGATGATTATTTGAACCTAGAGGATATGTTTTCCTTTTTTATATAACACAGTGCCCTTAAGTGCCACGAGGATGGAAAGGATGCCTATCAAAGCGTTATCCACCACTCAGAGACGAAAACTCGAAAGAACGGAAGACGAAAATGCATCAGCCTGCGTGTGTGGTTGCCCCGGTGGTTGCATATATGGTAGCAGTGGTGCAGAAGTAAGCCTCTGAGGGGAAGGGACGTCGGCAGTATAGGGAAAGGAAGGTCGAAGAGTCAAGGTAAGTTGTTCTGCCGAGGAACGTGATCGGGATATTTGCCTGGGTGTGAAAGCACTCTCACCATTGATGCCGACGCACGTTTTGAGGGCACCGGGGTTCATGCATGATGATGACGTTGCGCTGCTATGCCATGCACTAGTTGCCAACGCACTCTTCGCCATGTCTGGCATTGCCAAACAAGAACACCTGTTATGGTCGCCTTTCATTTCAATGAAGGCGTCATGGTCATACGCCTTCGGTATTTGATGTAGTAACTTATTCACCTTTGGTTTGCAATTGCACTCAACAATAGTACTAACAACTGCTGCAGCAACCAGTTATTCCTTAATAGTTGCTCTGAATGAAAAGGCCAGGCATACATGGGAAAATAGCGAACGCTAGGCGAAGTAAAAGGAGATTGGGAAATCTTGCTAAAGAACTCGGTCTTCACACCTCCTCTAACCTAATCTGACGGGTGTCCTCAGCAGACCTTCATGAGGTTCATTTCACCGCGACGAAACTCGTTCCTGTGCTTATTCCTGCCATTCATTCGTGCTCGCCGGCGTCCATTCCGTGGCGCAGGACCTTGTTGCACACGAAGGCGAAGCAGCATTATGTCCCACACTTCTCCTTGCTATTGTATCCCCGGCTGCTTCGTGCAGAAGCGCTTGCTTGTTGCTTCTCGATGTGCTCGCTCGTACCTGGACCATTTACACTCGCTGATTTCTCCCGGACGGCAGCATGCAGTGCTATGAATACAAAAGTTTGATTTATGAGTGATGATTGGTCTTAAAATTGGT
>NC_061851.1:37195285-37198668 GCF_019202785.1 Penaeus chinensis | reverse complement strand
ATCTCTCTATCTCTCTCTTTACGCTCCTCCCCTCTCCCCTCGCGCAATCTCACGCCAAGCTAAGGTGGCGTTCTCTCTGACCTGGTTCCTCCACAGGTGTAAAGCCTGGCCTGTGATTTATAATGGCGGCTATGCTCTGTTTCCATTGTTTTTGTACAGATTATTTCCCTCAACCTTTTGTTCTTTCTTTCTCTCTGATGATACTGGTGAGGATGGTGATGATGAAATAATGGAGGAAATCATTACTCTATTAATTAGCCTTGTTACTATCACTACTACTATCTCTATTTCTTCCTCTTTCATTATTTTATTTTTATTCACATTCTTACAAGTCTCTCTTCTACAATATTTTATTTCCCACCATAATTCATATTTCTTCTACTTCTTCATACTTTCTCTCTCTCTTTCTCTCTCTCTCTCTCTCTCTCTCTCTCTCTCTCTCTCTCTCTCTCTCTCTCTCTCTCTTCTCTCTCCTCTCTCTCTCTCTCTCTCTCTCTCTCTCTCTCTCTCTCTCTCTCTCTCTCTCTCTCTCACTCTCTCTTCTCTCTAACTCTCTCTCTCTCTCTCTCTCTCTCTCTCTCTCTCTCTCTCTCTCTCTCCTCTCTCTCTCTCTCTCTCTCTCTCTCTCTCTCCTCTCTCTCTCTCTCTCTTCTCTCTTTCTCTCTCTCTCTCTCTCTCTCTCTCTCTCTCCTTCTCTCTTCTTCTCTCTTTTTTTTTTTTTTTTTTTTTTTTTTTTTTAATACTTTGTGGATAATACAGGTTATAGACAGGGGGTTGTTTCTACTCCCCTGTGTTTTATTTAAGCCTAAGACTTTCTTATTAATGAAAGTCTATCTAGAAGCTTGACCTGGTGGGAAGACTCGTGTTTTTGTTATGAGTTGAAACATCAATTATTAACCAGGATCGTGGGACCTCCATCTATGTACAGTAGTCTTGAAGGTTTGCAGGCTGGGGAGGTTGTGCAGAGGGATTTGCTGAACCATCGTGTTCCAGAGCCTGGAATATTTTGGTTGAAAAGAGCGTTGATGAAGTTCAGTCCTGGAGAAGGGTATTTGCAGCTCTTGACTGCGGTTGCTAGAATGTCGTGTGCCATGTGTTGCAGCCGCTCGTTGTTCAAGTTGCAGGGACATGAGATGGGGGACGCGTTGCCTGTGTACTTTGTAGAGTACACAGAGAGCTTCAACATCTCGTCGATGCTGAAGAGGCTGGAAGTGTAAATGTCGGTCTTCTACTGGCATATTATATGGCACTAGTCTCTGGGCTCGATTTTGGACACTGTCTAGTAGTCCCAGGTATGATGGGGGGCAGCAGGACCACACCAGAGGGCAATACTCCATAACGGAGCGAACCTTGGAGTGGTAGAGCGTGCAGCAGCCTTTAGCGTCAAGGAGGGGCGCGATGCGACGGATGCATGCCAGTTTCTTCGCCATTCCCCTGACGTGGTCTGTGAAGGTGAGGTGGCTGTCGATCTGCACCCCTAGGATGCTGATGTCGCTGTCCTAGGCGAGAGTCTTGCCGTTCATCATCAGGGCCGGAATGTGTGCGAGGGGATCCTCGCGTTATCAGCATGGCCTGGGTCTTTTCAGGGGCGAAAGTGACTTGCCATTTCTTGCTCCATGCAGTGATGAATGCTATGATGTTGTTGATGTGGTGCACAGAGTCCTTTCGATTTAAGTGGTTACAGATGAAGGACAGAGTACAGTCGTCTGCAAAGGCATGGGCGTTTGGTATGAGCTGCAGAATATCATTGAAGTAGACATTCTATAGCAATGGCCCGATGACACTGCCTTGTGGGACGCTTGCCCCTACTGGGTATTTAGAAGATGTATGGCCGTTTACCACTACCTGCATTGTTCTTCCATGCAGGTAGTCTTCAAGCAACATCAGCAGGGCTCCTGCTATGCCAAGGCTTTTCAACTTTGCAATGATACCTTTGTGCCACACTCTGTCAAATGCACCAGCTATGTCCAGTGCAATGACAAAGGTTTCATTGACGACATCGAGGGAGTTTTGCCAGGCAGTCGTAAGTTGGAGGAGGAGGTCCGACGCAGATCTCTGAGACCTGAAGCCGAACTGCCTGTTACTGAAGAGATGGTGTTCATCAAAGAAGCTGGTCATTTTCTTAACCAGTATTCTCTCATAGACCTTAGCCAAGATGACAAGAGAGATATGGGTCTATAATTCATGGGAGATGTTTTGCTCATCTTCTTGTGAATGGCCACAACATTTGCAGCCTTCCACAGTTTTGGCCATGTCTTCTGTACCATACATGTTTGGAACAGTACAGCAAGTGGTGTGACCAGCTGGTCGGCACACTGAACCAGAGTATGAGGGCTGATTTTGTCTGGCCCCACAGCCTTCGTCACATCCAAGTCTTTGAGTTCCCTTTTTACTTCTTGCACTGAGATTGACACATTATAGAGCCGTGATTGAGTCTGTGGTGGTAATCGGCACGTTGGGTTCAGGGACAGCCATTTTACAGACGAAGTAGCTGGCAAGAAGTTCAGCTTTCTCCTGGCTTGAGGTAGCCACAGATCCACCTGGCTTGTCGAGAGGAGGGATACCATCGTCTGGCGCAAAACCTTAATGTTGTTAATGCAGCTCCACCAGGATTTACCTCCCACTGACTGGCCAATCAGCCTGGCCTGCAGGACCTCTTTCCAGCCTAAGATGGCCCACTTCTGTGCCCTCTTCATCCTCGAGCAGGCAGCGGCATGGAGTTGCTTGTTTAGGCTTGTGGGGTTACGTTTGTAGCGGACCCAAGCCCTGGATTTGTTGTCTGCTGCTGCCCTGCAGTGAGGGCCAAACCATGGTTGATCCATCGGTCTGGCTTTATAGTCTTCGTGAGGTACAAAGTCTGATTGGAGAATGACTAAGTGACATGTCAGAGCTTGGACTTGGTCGTTTATAGCTCCAACCAGAATATTGTTCCATTCTGTTTCGTTCAGTGCGTCTCGAAGGCCTTGCCAGTTACTTCTGCCCTAGTGCCAAACTGTGCGTGTAAATGCCTCCTCCCGCATAGCTCTGATGTTAAGCCTGGTAAGGATGGCATAGTAGTCAGAAGAGCCAACGGTCCCCACAAAGTGACATGTTACAGCTCCGTCAGGGAGGTCAGTAATGACTGGATCAAGAGATGAACCTGATATGTGGGTCGGGAAATCCACATGGTTTGCCAGACCAAAGGTGTCTAATAGATCTTCGAATGACCTAGCCACCAGGTACTGGTTTAGATCACCTATGATTATGATATTTTTTGTGGAGTGTTGATGAAGCAAACAGTCGAGGTGATTCTGGAGAAATATCAATGGTTCAGGTCCTTGCCACTGGGGTCTGTAGCAGACACACAGGAGAGAGGCTTCTGTCTCTGTTTCTCTCTCTCTCTC
>NC_061851.1:37177785-37182785 GCF_019202785.1 Penaeus chinensis | reverse complement strand
CTGTCCATGAAAAGGTTAAGCATTTATTGTGATATCACGGATTTCTTAGATTTGTTTAACTGTAACCTTCTTTGATGCCAAATATTCAATTAAACAATCCTTTCAAGAATTTGTATCCCGATGATCAGTGTGTATGTTTATATCGAATTATTTTCGCATAAAATTTGAATTTTTCGCCTGACGAATTTACGCATCACTGCTTTCGAAAAAAAATGTACATAACAATAAGTCAAATGTGTAACTTCATAAACACAATGTTAATATTATTGGAGATAATTTTGTGATACGTAATACTTTAATTACCAAGCGTTTGCAATCATTTCTGTACTGGGAATATATTAAGAATAACGTATATAAAAAAAATGCCAGAAGATGATTGTTAGTTCGTGTATAAAGCGTGTACTATGGAAAGGAGAGTTATTCAGGAAAATTCACCATAATTCATTTAGTTTACAACACTTGGTTGAATCTTTGGAAATATCACTCGGGGTTGTTACGTCTCTCAAATGACTGCTGATTGGTCAATCGACAACCGATCTGCCCTCTCTTGGCAGTCTGTGGAATTAACTTACAGTGTGCTTACTGCATTGTAAAACTTTGTTGAGTATGATGCTTTACATTGTAGAGGGAGATCGGAAAGTACGATGTAATAAGGCAGTTAGAGCGTCCTCGACCTTGTAACGGACGGGTTGTTCTGAGTATCCCGGCCTTGAAACATCACGTGAAAAAATATTGCACACCACTCATGCACATAAAGTCTAAACTGTTAATAAATATCTTTCTTCCACAAAGAAAAAGGCAGATGACAAAACCTCTCACTCTTTCCCGCCCCTCATAACATCTCACTTTAGGAATATATCTCAAAATTCAGATTCGGATGCCGAGAGCAGCCATTGCGGAGAGCGAGTGTGTCCCCGTTTGTCCTTGGCGAGGAATGGCGGGCGATCATCCGGCGAGGCTGCAGCGCCAACTGTTCGCGCAAGCATTAAGTGGCATCAGCGGAGGGCCTTGCAAATCCTGCACTTAAGCCCCGCTGCTCGACTTACAGGCGTACGGGAGCGGACTTTGCGCGGTTCTTTTGTTTTTGTTCTTGTTTCTGGTGATTGGTATAGTGCCGTGATGTATTTGTTTGCTTCTGTATAATCGTTATAGTAACTAGATTTTTTTTTTTTTTTTTTATTACTTATATTATGATTATAGTGCCATTATATGTTTTGCATACTCGTTTTAGTACCATGGAAATTGTTTCTACACCTACTAATATTTGTAGTTGTCAGTAATTTGCAATGATAATGTGTTCGTTTATCCTCACCCTCTTATTTTCAGATGCATTTTTTGTATTATGCAAATCATATTCTCGTAAGCGTAGTGCCATAACATTTTCGGAAAAGAAGTAGAAGGTTCGACACTTTCATCTTCAGCGATTGGAATTAAGGAAACAAGCGGACACAAATTAATTAATTCATCCAGCGTTACCTCGTGTTCGCCTTCTACGTAACATTGTGGGTAACGGAAATATATGTAATCTAATATTATTTTGTAATTCTGATACGTGGCTTGATAATATAATATAATAGCTCTTCGTTGGAGTATTCGTTTCTATATATGAGTGCGTGTGTATGTGTGCAGGCGCATTATATATGTATGGCTGAACAAGCGTGTGTATTTTCATACGGTGCCCCGAGGTTCTGTCTATCTGTTTTTCTCGCAAACACTGGATCACACGAACACATACATCCGTCTCTCTCTCTCTCTCTCTCTCTCTCTCTCTCTCTCTCTCTCTCTCTCTCTCTCTCTCTCTCTCTCTATATATATATATATATATATATATTTAAATATGGTATATATATGATATACATGTAATATATGAATAATATATATAATATATATATAAATAATATAAATAATCTATATATAAATAATATAAATAATATATCTATATAAATAATATAAATCAGATATATATAAATAATATAAATAATATATATAATCTATATATATATTATATATACACGCATTTATATAAATATATATATAGACAAACACTTGTACACAAACACACACACACACACACACACACACACACACACACACACACACACACACACACACACACACACACACACACACACGTACACACGCAATCGCACGTACACACGTACACGCCCGCACACGCACACGCACGCATACGCACGCACACGCACGCACACGCACGCATACGCACGCCCACGCACGCATACGCACGCCCACGCACGCATACGCACGCCCACGCACGCATACGCACGCCCACGCACGCCCACGCACGCATACGCACGCCCACGCACGCCCTACGCACGCATACGCACGCCCACGCACGCATACGCACGCCCACGCACGCATACGTACGCCCACGCACGCATACGTACGCCCACGCACGCATACGCACGCCCACGCACGCATACGCACGCCCACGCACGCATACGCACGCCCACGCACGCACGCATGCACACACGCACACACGCACGCACGCACGCACGCACGCACGCACGCACGCACGCACGCACACACACACACACACACACACACACACACACACACACACACACACACACACACACTCACACACACTCACTCACACACACACACACACACACACACACACACACACACACATAAACACACACACACACACATACACACACACACACACACACACACACACACACACACACACACACATGCGTGTGTGTGTGTGTGTGTGTGTACATATATATATATATATATATATATATATACACACACATATATACACACACACACACACACACACACACACACACACATATATATATATACAGTATATATATATATATATATATAATATATATATATATGCATGTATGTATGTATGTATATGTATCTCTATCTATCTATCTATATGTACATACATATATATATATATATGTATATATTTATGTGTATGTATATATATATATATATATATGTATATATATATGTGTGTGTGTGTGTGTGTGTGTGTGTGTGTGTGTGTGTGTGTGTGTGTGTGTGTGTGTGTGTGTGTGCGTACATCTGGATATGTATATAAACCCAAAAACAGAGAGAGAGAAAGGTAGAGATTTCCCCTTCTTGAGTCGATCAACTGATATCGTAGAAATGCAGTTATCGAAGGTCGTGTGACGTCACCAGAGAGCGAGCGAGAGGTTTATGCCGTTTTTTACGAACGACAAATGTTCTGGCCAGATGTCTATCCTTGTACTGCAAGGTTACGTCATTGGCGTGTTGTGAGACGTATTACATATCCTAAAAACACGTCTAACTTATGTCGAATCTCAAATGATGAAATAAAAACACCCATTTTTGGTTGTTCAGCTGGCGCAGTGTCATGATGGTTAATGTGCATAATGCCGGAGTGTACTTAAAAGATGGGTGGGGTTTAATGGCAAGCTCATGCAAATGCACGTGAGGATGTTTTATACGTATTTTTTTACAATTACATGAGATTATTAAGCATTTAATACAAACATAAATGTTTAAACATAGGCCTATCACACCGTCCATCCACTCAGCCAACCATGCACGGAAACACACATAAATATATTTGAATATTGAAGGAGGGTTAAATTTCACAAATCTCATAATTTATCTTGTACACACACACACACACACACACACACACACACACACACACACACACACACACACACACATACATACCCACCCGCCCACCCACCCACCCACCCACACACACACACACACACACACACACACACACACACACACACACACACACACACACACACACACACACATACATACATACCCACCCGCCCACCCACCCATCCACCCACCCACCCACCCACACCCACACACACACACACACACACACAACACACACACACACACACACACACACACACACACACACACACATACATACCCACCTGCCCACCCACCCACCCACACATACACACACCCACACACCCACACACACACACACACACACACACACACACACACACACACACACACACACACACACACACACACACACACACACACACACACACACACAGTGTTAAGAAACCTCTCCGATGCTATTAGTAACTAGGTGAAATAGACAGATAGACAGATAAATCCGCTAATAACAGTCTTAGACCTTTACTGAATACCACCCAACTATTCCTAACAGACACTGGGAGGGTATTGATCCGTGATTTATGTTTTTATTCTTTCTTTTTACTGTTACCCGGCTACATTGTGGCATTATGAAAGAACTTAATTTTTACCACTTATGTACATATAAGACGTCAACAATGGGGTGTCTCCCATTAATAAGCAGAATGTGCAATGTGCATAACTGATTCCCTTTTCTAGTTGACAGCCCATTAACTCTTTCTGAAGATTCATCCCACAGTATTTACACCATTTTTTTGTATGTTTGTTTGTTTTGTATAAGTATATATCCATTGCTCATGTTGGTGGAAAAATACAAGAACCTTTTATGTTTTTCAGACGGTGGGAGTGTGAAATATTGGTACAGTGTTAATAAAAATCAGATTATTGTTCCATTTTATTATCATATACCTACATGATTAGCTAAAGTAAATTGTGCATAACAACAGGAAAGAATTATACAGAAGTGAAGAAGCCCACAATTACCCCTTTTTATATATATGTATATTTTTTTTTGCGATTCAGATTGGTGACATTAGACAACCTTTTTTTATTAATATATTTTTTTAAGGGGACACAGGGCTAAAATGTAAATAATGCATTGTGAGGTAAGACAGCTACTGGCAAACTCCTTTGATCTAAACATTACATTCTCTACCATGAAAAGGCACTTGATTTTACAACTCTGAAATTTGTAATATAATATCTGTAAAGGCAAAACTCATTCGCTTTCCAGCATTAATTCTACCTATTTAGTGTAGTGTGCCTTGTTAAACTAAAGTCTATTATTAAAAAAATGGTATGTTTAGCAATTATGAGTCTCAACA
>NC_061851.1:37142785-37167785 GCF_019202785.1 Penaeus chinensis | reverse complement strand
AATAATTCTAACTAATCATGTACTTTGTGAATACTAGAAGAAAGGCTGATATATTTGCTTCTCAAGGAAAAGTTATTATTTAATGTAACATTTGCTCATATATTTAGATTATTAGGAAAAAAATTAGATTACTTTGCTATTTGAGAAGCTGGGAGTGACTGTTTACATCTGGCTGTGATTCTTTTTTTCCTACATCTGACATTTAACACTATAGCATTAAGTCAAAAGCTTTTTCTTGTACACTGCTTCTTTGATTTGATAAAATGTTGTCTTAGAGTAAATGTATGCAATTTCAAAGCAAAAGCATCAAAACATTTTAGAAATACCTCTCACAAAGCACTTACCTTTGCTGAGGGACATTTCCATGGAAGTTTGGGCTTGGAAATTAAATCTCGCTCTTGCCTGTCCTTCAGTTGGTTTTCTTGTCAGGGTTTTCATGTGATCATAAGGCACAATCTGGAGAATTCAAATATTACTATATTATTGCATCCACAGAGAATTTTGGACTAAAATTGGTCTTATTAAATCAAAAAGCTACAAGATGATAGTTGACATCCATACTGTATAATGATTAAAATTCTCAAAACTCTATATCATGGATATCTTCCTTTTTTTTTTCTTTTTTTTTTGAAGAACAAGAACAAGAACAAGAACTGTACCTCTACATAGTTGCATGGGAAAATACCAACAGATCCACGCAACTCTCCTTCAAACCAATTCTTGTCTATTGACCGACGGATGAAGATAACATCACCCTTGTTAAATGTTAGCTCCCTGTGAAGAAGAAAAGTTACCATCATTAACCAATTAGAAAATTAGAATTAGAAAACAAGAGAGAAAGAGAGAAAGAAAGAAAGAGAGAAAGAGAGAGAGAGAGAGAGAGAGAGAGAGAGAGAGAGAGAGAGAGAGAGAGAGAGAGAGAGAGAGAGAGAGAGAGAGAGAGAGAGAGAGAGAGAGAGAGAGAGAATAAAACTCATTAAATTTACCTCTTGTTTTGTGCAGTGAAATTGTAGAGTGCCTTTGCAACCTGCTTTGGCTCTGGAGTTCTGTTGCCCCGCAAAGTCCCCAGGCTACTCTCATCGTCATAACGGTTCAAGGGAATGGGAGATTTCTGAAGGGGTCTGAAAACAAAAAGACGACAGGGTAAGAGAGACTTATCCCAAAATAGATTTTCTTCTTCTATTGTTTACAAAATGAGAGGTACTAAATATCAAATGTAGACATGAATTCATATACATGCAAGACAATATTGGCATTGACATAGATCCATGTGATAATTCTTTGCCTCTTTGTAATCATAAACATAAATCTTGACTCTGTTTCTATTACTATTCCTCTAATCAGCAGTATAAAGCTATTCATATGCTATATGAGATGGCATAACCTAAGCCACAACACTAATAAAGCAAATTCAGTTATATAGCTACAAAAAACATCTATGTAACTCAATTATAATACAAAGGAAAAACACACCATAAGTATCTGAAATCAAGTTATTGTTGCATTGTTCTAATAATGACATCTGTAATTGGTCAAGAATAAAGACCTTTCACTGACAATATGAGAACAAAAAAGAATTTAATAACATAACACATACCTTCATGCATTTTATCATGCAGACCAGGATACAAAGATCTAATAATGTTAAATCTACATTAGTCACTATGCAAAAAAGCTCTGGCACTGACAGTAAATCTGTCTCTCATTTTTTGCAGTTCTCCTGCAAACACAATTGTGTATGTACAACTGATAGGCGTTTTCCTGTACACTTTTGTTGTAACATGCCCACTGTGCGAATTTTTTTTTGAATTATGTACATTTACATTGCTAATTTGTCTGATCAATGTTTCCATCTACTGGAATATATATACACTAAACATATATCTCCTCTGAGATATAGATCGCCACTCCATTCTGATCGCTATGCACGGAAGTCATGAACTCGCTATCACATTTTTGTATCTCTTTGTCAATGTGGACCTCAATATCTTGTGGGGTGGCCTGGGGGTGGTTGTGTTTACTCCTCGCGAGGGAGAAGACGGAGGAGAAGAGGCGGGACACAACTTTGAGGGTGGACAGGTAACTTCGCCGTGCCTGAGGGGAGCTGCAAGACGATGCCCGATCAGACGGACTTAAGGTATTGGGAAAGGGAGAAAATTTTATACTATGGAGAGGGAAGAACCGTATTACAGGGTACTAGGGTACTATAAAAGCTTACTTTTAGGCTTACAGGGTGGGTAAAAGGTATAAGGAGATTATATTAATTTAGGCACAGCTGCATAAGAAAGACATTTAGGGGGAATAAAAGGCCATTGATTAAGTGCAAGCATTAAAAACTTGCTTGATATTGAAGCACAATCAAAGGTATTTGGAAATTGTTAGCAAAATCTGTCTTGAATACCAAAGAAAGCAATAAAAAGAATTCTAATTTGCTACTACAGACATGGAATACACAGAAACTACAAAAAGGAGATGTTAATTTGAATCAAACAAAAGGTTTAGTTTACTTCCAGCATAAAATTTATTTAAAATCTAAAATGTTCAACTAAATTAGTAATAGAAAACTATAAAATATATGACAATATCAAACAAAATATAATAAACATATATAGACTATGTGGCATGCACTAACATGCAGATGGCCTAAGCATTCTATAAACATGCTGTGCATTACATGATTACATTGTATTCAAAGCCATGCACAAAATTTATTATGCTTCAAGTTTCTGAGAACTTGGTATGATGTTATTCTACTTATTCCTTCAGCTTTGAATGTACCTGGGACTATATTTTGGATTATGGCATTTTTTCTGGCAATTGGATTCACAAAATTCCTTTCATCAACTGGGCAAAGTATAAAACCTTTTGTCAATGGTAATAAAATGAATATAATGCATCTGCTGGTGTGTATGCAAATCTAACTTAACATGAGGTAGGCAAACCCACTCACTAGGATCTTACAAGAAAAAATGAATGTACTACTTAAGGTATTCATGTGATGTAGCATGAATAATAAGATGCATACTATAAGTATACACAAGAGTGTATGTATATTCATGAATACAGAGAAAAGAATGTGATAGGAGTCATAAGTGCAACTAATTCTTGATAGTCATCAAGATAATCTTTCTAAAGACCGATATGTGTAAGACTACAATAACTGAGCTTGTTCTGGTCGCCACTAAAAGATTATGAAGTGAGACAGAACAGATATATAGAACGTGACTTTCCTCCAACATCGTTCAATTCACAGAGACATTTCTGAAAGCCTCAATATCTATACATAAACAGACAACATATATATGTGTGTGTGTGTGTGTGTGTGTCTGTGTGTGTGTGTGTGTGTGTGTGTGTGTGTGTGTGTGTGTGTGTGTGTGTGTGTGTGTGTGTGTGTGTGTGTGTGTGTGTGTGTGTGGGTGTGTGGGTGTGGGTGTGTGCGTGCGTGTGCGTGTGCGTGTGCGTGTGCGTGTGCGTGTGCGTGTGCGTGTGCGTGTGTGTGTGTGTGTGTGTGTGTGTGTGTGTGTGTGTGTGTGTGTGTGTGTGTGGGTGTGGATGTGGGTGTGTGCGTGGGTGTGCGTGTGCGTGTGCGTGTGCGTGTGCGTGTGCGTGTGCGTGTGTGTGTGTGTGTGTGTGTGTGTGTGTGTGTGTGTGTGTGTGTGTGTGTGTGTGTGTGTGTGTCTGTGTGTGCGTGTGCGTGTGCGTGTGCGTGTGTGTGTGCGTGTGTGTGCGCGCGCGTGTTTATGTACTGGTGTGTACCCGACATCGCGTGCGCGCGCGCACACTCTACCAGGTGAGCAAGAGAGCAGACTACTTGAGCGTTTATATACAAAGCAATCCCACTAAGTAAACAGCCATGCCGCCCGGGGTGCATCCCGCCTGGGGTCGGAGGCCGGCCGGCGAGCGCGCGGCCTCGCTCCCTGCCCCCTACTTACGTGAAGTTGTCGGTGTGTCTCCTGCGCTCGATGTCCTCCAGCTCGGCCAGGTACTTCTTGCGTCGCTCTTGCTCGTACACCTTCTTCATGTGTTCCTCCTGGCGACGGGCGAGCTCCTCCTCGGGAATCGCCTCCTTCTGCTCAATCCTCACGGGAGTGCGGTAGTGGATGTTCACCTCCCCGGACTCGTACTTGTAGGGGGATTCTGCAGAGGGGTTTCCGCGGTCAGAGGAAGCTCGGGGAAGCTCAGGTTTTGATTTTTTCTTTTAATAATGAAGCCATCCGGAGTTTTTTTTTTCTCAAATATATTGTGATATCAATCAGAATTATGACACTAATAAAAAGTATTTGTAGCACATGAGATAATTTTGAACATTTTCTACCGTGGATTTGAGAAGAAATACAGAAATGCAAATAATTTTTTTTTTTTTTTGATAATTGCAAATGACACGTATACTTACTATTCTTTCCTAAGGAGGACAGACATAGAACACAAAATACAGTCAAGTATCAGTAAAAAAAAAAGCAGTTAGTAGCCATCACCAGAAAGCGATAATGCCACGCCAGGCCTCTAACCTGGCATCAGCGGCATTGAAGCGGCATAGAAGTGAGCCATCCACCGAAGAAATAAAATGTTAGATATGCAAAGATCATCCAGGTGTGAAGAGATGCCTTCCCGGGAGAGGATGGAGAGAAAATGTAACCAAGAAGAGACTTAGGTTTTCCCCCTTTCTCCTCCGGTGCGAGAGAGCGCGTCACACACCCACTACGGTCTGCGAGCACGAGACCACTACCAACTCCCTCGGTGTTAACTCGCAACCAAACGTAAGAAAATCAGGCGTGTGAGGAGGAGGAGGAGGAGGAGGAGGAGGAGGAGGAGGAGGAGGAGGAGGAGGAGGAGAGAGAGAGATCAGGGGAGGGAGGGAGGGGGGTACAGGGAGGTGGAGGAGTTAAATTATTTGCTGATACAGAACACAGCTTCGCGTTCGGTAAGTTATATTGTGTCTCTTTCTTTAAATGTCAGAGACTGTTTAGTTAGTTAGGAGATTATTTGAAGTGATTAGTTTTGGGACCCAATTACCGAGTCTAATTATTTACATTCTTGCTCCCTGGACGCTAATGACAGTCGGCAACCCACACAGGGGCGCGAGCCAAGTACTTAATTTGAACCTGAGTGGCTTCATCCAAAGTAAACATTTAAACGTTCGGTTTTATTTTCGCACTACAATTGTAGAAAAAAAACAGACATAATAAAAACGTTAATAATGATAACTTTGATATACTTATTTTTGTTGGCTGGACTTTTTCTGTTAACGTAATTTTCACGAAAGCAGAGAAACGGTAAAGTTGACAGGGTATTAATAGCACTCGTGACGTCATGACCGGAAGCGTCTAAACATAGATAACCTGTAAGTGGGGGAACATTAAAAAGGGAAGATAATTTACGATCCCGTGAATTTTTTAAAAGGTGTGCCAAAATTACTAGAGATATCGCCCTGGGAAATATTTTGTTCGTCTACGACATTCTGGCGTTAATGAAAATGAATGTAATTATAACTGTTTTAATGAACACACACTCACACACACACACACACACACACACACACACACACACACACACACACACACACTATATATATATATATATATATATATATTATATATGCATGCATGTATGTATGTATGTATATATATATGTGTGCATATGTACGCATGTATGTATATGTATAATAAAATTACAATGCCCCGTTAGATTTCCTCAGAAAGAGCAACAGGACAAACAGACGGCCTCTGTCTTGCGCACACATTATGAAAAAAAAAAAAAATAAAAAAAAAATAAAACAGAGACAAAAACGAGTATAAAAACCGTGGAATGCAGACGCAGAGTGACGCGCGCGGGGGAAACAAGGGGGATTATGAGAACTATTTGACCGGCATTCTGGCTAGAGAATGTATGAGAGCCATTTAAATGTCTTCGGGATTTCAGGAACAAATAAACAGGGCGCGAGGAACAGAATGCTACGGATTTCAGGAGATTTTTCTAAACGAGCTTAGTGTGTTTGTACAAGTATGTACGCATCTATTTATATGAACATGTTTCTATGACTGTCTGCCTGTCTGTCTATTTATCTAAGTATACATAGGTGTTTGTGTACGTGCGCGCGCATACTGAAATGGTATTAGTAAACGAAACTCTGAATATTGATAATACGAAAGCACCGACAGGGCCTTCCAGGGAGACAAATGTCGCTCGGAAAGTGTTAACTTGGATCACGTGAATAACTGATGACGCCTCTGATTGATCGCGGAGGCGGTCGTCCGCGGACACAAAACATTTTTTCTTCCTCGAGTTTGACAAAAAAAAATCGCCATTTCTTGACGTGCTTCAATCAGCGGCCGCTATGAGTTTTCCACAAGATCGGGGAGAGAAAAAATATGTAAATACATCTTTGTTAGTAAGAAGCGAATCCTTTTTGTTTTTTGTACAGTTGTTGACGGCAGGACCGAGCCGCGAGTCAGTTAAGTGATGGTCACCGGGTTTCCAGCGTGACCGTTGATGCAGACTGAGTAGTCGTGTTTATTTACAGATAGAGTATTTACATGGGCTGTCTCGGTCAGGTGCAAGGGGCAGGGCTGCAGGGCGGACAATGCATTTCCTCGTGTTATTATCAGACATTATCATTATTATTATTATCATTATTATTTTTGTTATTATTATTATAATAATTATTGTTGTTATTATTATTATAATAATTATTGTTGTTGTTATTATTGTTATTACTATTATCATCATTATCATTATCATTACAATAACTATTATTCTTATTAGCGTTATTTTCGCATAACTGTCACAATGCACTGCTTTCTATGCAACGGCACGAGCACGCCCCATTGTGCCGCGCCCCTTGCGGCCCGCCTCGACGAGCGTGGTGCGGGGCCGTCAGAGCGCCGCGAGATCCGCAGGGCTTGTTTACCTGGACGTCTAGGCGGCTGTTGATGAGCCCCCGCCAGGTAGGGGAAGGGCAGCGGGCCGATCAGCGGTTCTGTGGCAAGACCACCACAGGGTCAGGACGGGTCATGAGCGGAGGAAAATCGGAGAAACGGAGGCCAAGATAGCGAGAGGAGACAGGGTAACAGAGAGGCAGGAGGAATGAGGAAGAATGTGACTCGATATGCAACAAGAAGAGAGAGTGTTTTAAAGAAGGGACAAAGAGAGAAAGAAAAATGGGAGCCTATGATCCAGGCATTTTAAATAAAACAGAAAAAAGGCTGATGCAAGTAAATGAACGGTTTATGCAAAATAATCAAATCGTGAAACAAAGTTACGATCTCATTAAAAAGTTACAACCATTTTCAAATGAAAGTGAAAATAAAATTGCTCAGAAACTAACTAATAACGTAACCATAAGTGCTAAATTATGATCATAAGAGTTTGCTTATAACTACACTGAGTGCAGAGGTATATTCCTTAGATGTTAATGACTTAATATCGTCGGCATTGTGGTATTCCTCAAGTGCTGACCCTTGAAACTTTTTACTCCACTAGGGCCTTCAGAGTGTGGAATTACAAAAGCTGCAGCAACAAGGGGAGTACACTAAGGAGGGGCAGAGGAAAACAGAGAAAAAAAACGAAGGGCAATAATGCTAAATGAACTTTCTTGGAGGAGCTACAGAAACACGGACTCCGTGGAAGTCTGAAGAGAGCATGGCTACCTACAGACCGGTGAAAATGCAGGAATATCTACCTAAGTGATGTAAAGTGGAAATCGTAGAAGTATGAGACCCTTCACCTGTAGAAATCGACCTTGCTAGTGACAGGTCATGAAACAAATAAAACTCTAGCACCTTTCCATGAGACGACCTTGTTGTTGTAGTTCTGGTCTCGTCCTGGACTGTGGGAGTAAGGTTGGTATGGCTTCGTGATCTGGGAGTAGGTATTGGAGTAGGGATGAGGCTGTGAGGGGGAGAGGTGCTCGGCGCGGGGGGTGTGGTGGGCGTGGTGCACCTGGTGGTGCCGCCGCAGGGTGTAGCAATGGCTACTGCCTCGGGAGGGCGCGGGGGGATTGGTGTTGGTCATGGCACGGGTCACGCGGTGAGGCCGCTCCAGGGACTGGGTCCAGCTCCCGCGCGCGTGGGAGGCGCTCCCCGGGGACCCGTACGACTCGGGGGGGACGTAGCGCGATTTGGGCCGATGGGCGTCGGCGTTGTAGTCAGAGGAGGACGAGCGGGTGAACGTGGTGGAGGCCCCTGGGGGCGGGTGCAGCTGCGAGGGCGGATAGCACACGGGCTCGGTCACCTGGAGGGCTCGCTGCTTATGTGCAGCCCGAGCGTCTCGCGGAGACGGCGTCGGGGTGGACGTCAGGAGCGGCTGGATGTTGCTTCGCACCGCCATTCGCTGTGGTTTCTGTGGCCCCATGAGCGGTGGGGGCGGGCGTGGGGGGACCAAGGTTGATATGTTTGCCAGTTCATTTACCGAGGGCGCAGAGGTGTACATCTGGCCGATAATAGATACACCGGACCCTGTTTGCTGGCTCTCCAAGCGATCAACGGAGGCTTCCACATTCCCCGTGTGGACGCGCCGTAACACGGCTTTCTCGACGGAGTCACGGCGTGCCAGCCTCTCCACGGTCGCTGGCTCGCAGAATGCTGGCGAACGGGAAGCCAGGGACTGAAGGGTGTTTGTCAGCTTAGATTTGGGCAAGTATTCGTCGCGACTCGGCTGCCATCGCTCGGGGCTGCGCGATCGCCTGGGTGCTTCGTACTTGGCGCGCATGTACTGCACGTCCCCTGCCTCCTGGCCTCGTACCACAGTCTTCCCCGAGGGCGTGACACGAGACAGAGAACCGTTCATGTCCGGCAGTGAGCGCGCGCGGCGACGGGCATCCTCAGGACTCTCGAAGCGATCCTTTAGGCGGTTCACGTCGCCGGTCTTCACGTGGTAAAGGTACGAGCGAGAGTGAGAAGTGGGATCCACTTGCTCTCGCTTGTCTTTTGGCAGATCAGACAGACGCTGAATCGAGGAAGAGCTCACTGGATTGGCCTTGTCATAAATTCGCCACGATAATTCCCCCTTGTTTGCTAAATTGACAGATGAGACCGACCTCTCAGGCAGGTAGTTGGGTGAAAACAGTTTGTTCTGAGACTGTTGTTTCAGGCGTGATGGAAGAGTTGCGTAATGGGGAACCTCGTCAATATTGAGGCGGCTTCCGCGGGAGGAATGCCTCTCTGACGACCTGGAGTTACGTCGAGCTCGTTTTTCAAAGAACTTGACCTTTCCTGCAACATCCTTGTGGACGACAGTTCGGACGGACATTTCGGAATCACTCGAGTCAGCCTCACTCCCCTGCTCCGGGGGGAGACTGTTGCTGCGGCCGTGACCTCCGGGCTTCTGAACCACGAGGAGGAACTGGTCGCCAGAGTTCAGCGAGTTGGGTTCCGACGAGTCCGAAATGTCGAGGGAGTAACAGGTGCGGGGTGAAGAGCGAGACAGACTCTCTGGACTGACCGACGTTGGATGCTCCGGCACTTGCAGACTGTCCAGCATGGCAGGTGTCGATTCCAGTCTATGACCTGACTTTTGCTCCTTTACCTTCTCCTGAAATTCTATGGACAGCTGCTTTGAGAGCTGACGTCGCTGATCCTCGTACTGATGAACATTAGTGGAACTCTTCGCAGCCCTTGGAGGTGATGAATGCCTGGAGGGAGGCCTTCTGGTGGACTCTGGCGGCGGGCGCACATGCAGGGTCCGCAGCTTATCTGCCAGGACGCGCCCTGTCTCTGAGACGTCCACGCTGTATTTGGCAAGCTCACGTTGACTCTTGTTGGGTGGCCTCTCCATACTCATCTGCTTCCTCTCTCGCCAAGAACGGACATTCTGCATGGAGCCGTAGATTTCCGAGAGGTGGTCACGAAAGGCATTGACTTGCTCCAGGCTGAGGCTGGTCCAAAGGCCACGAGCTCTTATACCCGAATCTTCACGTGAAAGACTCAGACTAGAACCGCGCCTGCTACTGCGGCTTCGCTCGGGACTCTCGTACATCCGCGACACATCCCGAACCGAGGAGCCACGCCACAATCCTCGGTACGTGTCCTTGGAGTTCTCTAACTCCTGGCGTCGCTTCTGTGAGATCTCGGAACTGTTATCTGTGAGTGAATCAAATTTCTCACGAAGCTCTGGGACACTCACGTCACGGCCTCGAAGTCGACAGTCACCGGCCCATTTTTTCTCCGGAGTAACTTTATAAAGGAACTCTCGCTCCTTCTGAGCCACATTCAGTTCCTTCAGGAGTACATTATATTCAAGAGCCTTTCTTTCCTTTTCACGCATACTCTTCCATGTCTCGAAATCTATAATTTCATGGGCGCGATTATCTGCTGCAGAGAGCTCCACGGTACTCACCGAGCGTTCGAGGCGATGGACTCGCTCAAGCGATGTAAACAAGCGCCGTAGCTGTGAGATGCGAGCATTGCGGGGAGCGGCATTTCTTAACTCCAGGATGTACTGGCGATAGCGCTGGGGGTGAGAGTGTGGCGAGGGGGTCAGTACCTCCAGACTCCTACTCCGACGTGACTCTGAAAAGACTTCTGCTGGAATGTTCCTGAAGCTGCTGCTCACTTGCCGCACCAGCTGGAGGGACCGAAGCGGCGATGTGCTTCTTGATGGGCTACGAGACCTGCGACCCACAGCCTCACCCCGTGTTATGGCCTCCCACTTGTTCCTCTGTTCGCTGAAGGAGTGCGAATAGCGAGAGCGCCTTGGGGAAGGGGCTGAGTGAGGCCGCACTGGAGATTCTGACTTTTTCCTTGCTCGACGCTCCTCGGTCCTCCTGTCTGGCACAGGTGAGGGTGAAAGGTCGAGCATGCTGGAGTACCCTGTCTCATTACTTTGGGTTGTGTCAAAGCTTTCACTCTGTTTTAGCTTCTTGTCATCAGCAACTTCCAGAGACACATCTGAATAGGGTGACTCTCTGTGACGGCTGTCCTTCCGACCTACTGGCGATTTCCTGGAAGCTAGCTGTGGCTCTGGGGATAAGCAGCTGCTTCGTCTCCTCCTACAGGTGGCATCTGCACTGCTACTTCGGCTGTCAACCGCATTTTGCTGCGATGGTCTTCTGATTTTATTCATGCTACTCACTGTGTGTCGTGTGACACTATACATCCCGCTCTCTGTTGAGGTGTTGGACCATTTTCTCTGTGCATCAGCACTGAGCGACCCTGCTGTGGCCTTTGGTTACAAGTGGCTCCTGAACCTTGATCCTGTACGTCCCAGCTTTGTCTGGCGATACATCTTTCAGGGAGGTTCTGTGGTGCAGTTTTTCACGACCATCAGTCTGTCTAACGGGGGAACTAGCCTTGGGGGGCGAAGGCGTTCTTCGAGGTGGCGATTTCTCACGATCCTCGAGAGTAAAACGTGACTCTGAAACAGCACGACGCTCCTTCAGGAAGTTCTCCCGAACCTCGCTGGATTGCTTGGCTGACGAGGATGTTCGTCCCAGGGAATTGGTTCTGGCAGGAGAGGAGCCCAGCTTCTCCCTGGAGCGGGCGACCTTCTCGCGATGCCATGTGGAATACAGAGCTCGCGTCTCTCGCACTCGTTCGGCCGAGGTGGACCGCGGGGAAGGGATGGGAGGTCGGTCCTTGTAGGCCTTCATGAGGGATGGGTGCCACTTGGACGATATGCGGCGTGGAGGCGACGGGGCCAGAGACACTTTGGAGGGTGCCGACCTTTTCCGTTCCCCAAAGGTTGGCACTGGAGGCTTGGCCGGTGGTGACATGGCTCTTGGTGAGACACGGGCGTAGGCCAGGTCGGAGAGGGATGGGTGGTGCAGACCAAGGTCCAGGTCAGAGTACACCACGTAGTAGTCGTCTGTAACAGGAGCTGCATCAGTGACAGACCAGAGTTTGGCCTCGTTCTTGTGCGGAGAAGAGTTGGTGGATGCTGTCTTCTATGCTGTCGTGCTCCCTTGTCCCCAGCGCGGCCAGATGATCAATATCTGTCCAACTACTTGAGTGCTGCCATACTTGTGATTGCGAAGTACTGTACTTGCGGTGAGGCATCAACTGATAAGTGCTTTGAGACTGTGCTTCTGCAGGCATTCCTTCTGAGTGACCTTGCTTTTTGTACAGCTGTGAAAGAGATGTCCTCGTGCTCTTACAATATTACTGGTGCAAATTACGATGCTTCTGATACTTGTGCATACATACTGTATATACAAATGACCCGACAAGACGAAATCCTCCGTTGAGAGGGCAGATGCATGCTCCTGAATGTGGGATGATGAATAGGAGTGCGCTGAGCGTCTGGGGTGCACCGTGGAGAGGGAAAGGAAGTGTGCAGAATGGAGGGACTGTGAGAAGGATGGAGGATTACTGGTCAGGATGCGAAAAGGAAGTCACGGATGACGACGTGCAAACCTGCTACGGATTTCCAATTCAATAAGTTGGGGGAACGATGAAGGGTAGATCCAGTGCAAAGGGAGGGGCGTAAGGAGAGCAGGGACGAATGTGAATTAAATGAGAGAATGAATGTGAGAGATTTGTAATGTTATCAGATGCATGATGTATTCGATGTGAAACCATTGATATTAATCATGGGATACGTGGGTGCTGATGGTTCAGGATACAGCCAGCAGCAGCAAGACCAGTTACAAAACACAGCAAGGCTACAGCGGTGCTTACGATCTACTTGTGAATGATACAGCAAGAGCCTCAATGCTCCAGCAGTTCGTCTCAAATGTTGCTTACTTTTAGGAACCTTTGTGTTGTTATCAACGCAAAAGAAAACATGAATAATGTTACTTTCAGTGTAAAGACTGTTCTTAATAAAGGAATAAATGATGGAAAGCTGGAGAGAGCGGCATGCACCTATGTCTACAAAAATCATTAGACGATGTACCTTCGAATTCAAAGAGTAAAGTCCTTAAAGACAATGAGAAAGAAGAAGACGGAAATAAAACGAACGTATAAAATCCTTTTTCACTTGCACGGGCCAAGACAGAATGCTGTCCCATAACCAGTGTCCATGCGTGTGGCGCCTGGAGGGAACAGCCGCAGGGCACAGCACATCGAGGCCAGGCGCAACACGAGCAGGTAGCAGGAAGGCGCGACCTGTCATGCACACATGATACCCCGTGCCCCGCCACCCGGACTCCACTACCATGTGCTACCACTACCTCGCAAACACGGCGGCACCGTCAAGATGCTCGCCTAACAAAACATGGCTAGATATGAAATGCACACTGTGGTTCTTTGTTAGCCAAATGACGAATTACTTACACAAACATGTTTTGTTTTGGTCATGTTCAGAGTTCACAATTCATGATAAGAACATATTGGCACATACACAAATAGAGGAAATAAAATGACTGAATAAAATAACATTTAACTAAGAAGGCCTTCTCTACAAATCAAGTCGAAGACGGTCATAAGGTCGCCCTTGATCAAACCAACCTTTAAGATGAAAAGAATATTCACTCACTGTGACTACTTTGGAAAATTCTCTAAAGGTTTAATAAAAGAATAAACAAATCTTCGAGGATAACTTGCAGTTAGACCTCTTACATGTACGATATCACAGGTCAACTGTGTTACAACATTTAATAACGATGCAAAGGAACATAGGCTGTCACGAACTGTACCTTTCTGCTTCGGGGGAGCAGTCTTCTGCAGGCCGGTCAGGGGGATGTCGCCACCGCGCTGGATCTGCAAGCGAAGGTACATTTCCTGCGTCAGAAAGGGCAGTGCGCTTTTGCTGCACACGCACACGCACACGCACACGCACACACGCACGCACACACACACACACACACACACACACACACACACACACACACACACACACACACACACACACACACACACACACACACACACACACACACACACACACACACACACACACACACACACACACACACACATACACACACGCAGACACAAACACACACACACACATATATGTATATAATATATATATATAATACATAATATATATATATATATATATATATATATATATATGTATATGTATACATATACATACACAGACATTATAGTGTATATTATATATCTACCAGGTATATTCAATACTAGTTATGTAAGACACCAAAACATTTTCCGAAGAAAGGAAAAACTGTGAGACGAAGAAACAAAGAGGTGAGGGAAAGGCAGTGTCTTTACAAGTCACGGTGAATGGTGGGTGTTAGCTGGTGGACGAAGGGAAAGAGGTGGGAGACAGACCCTATACAGGAAAAAAGATGGAAAGAAAGGAGAAAATGAAAGAAACAGTCCGATAAATGAAAGACCTGAGAGAGAAGCCGTCCTTTTAGAAGCAAGCACATTTACAGAGCCCATTAATTAAGAGGTGCTTCACTCACGACCCTCTCCCGCTCCCCCTTCACTCTCTCTTCCCTGAGCTCACCTGACGGTACACCTGGCTGGTCTTCCTCGGGTCGGGGGGCTGACGGCGAGCGTCCTCTCGCTTACGGAACACCAACGTACTATCGCTCTCGTATCCAGACTCCTTCAGGGCACTGCGATGACACACGTTACAGGGCGGATCGCGTTAGTTTCAAGTCAAGAGAGTCGGCAACGGTTAGCATTGAGATATCGGACCTCTTACATGTGCAAATGCCGAGCGCTGTGAGAGGTACCAGTCTGTGCTCCCGGCAATAACTGTGGCAGTGAACGGGGGGCAGCTTTCATCGATGGACATTGTGCGAGAACTAAAGCCCGAATAAAAACAATGCTCAAGGAATGTGAAGCAGAATTGGATGATGGATGTCACTTCAACAGTTATTGGCGAGAGCGACTGATAGCAATCATCGGGTGACTAAGCAGATGAAACAGATGAATATAAAACGTTCTCAAACGGGAGTGAAGCAGTAATCAAAGGCAAGTCGATAACGTTTTGGCGAACATCAAAAAAACACTTATCCATATTGCTTTAAATCTATATATATATGTTGATAGGAAAAATAACAGATATGCAAATTCCAAAAAACTGCAGGCCAACTTTCTCCTGTTTATTCAATGCTCAGGGACGCAGTAAATCTCCCATGTCAACTGTCATCGCTAATGCTACTCTACGGTATTCTCTACGCACGCAATACTTACTGGGTCATTGACATCTTCTGCGACCCGAGCCTGTGGTTGACGGACACCGGCGGGGGCTCCTGAGACTTGGCCTGAAGGGGAATAAGGCTCATTTTAGCATCACACTGTCGCTGTGACGTCACGGAGGTCGTGATGTTAATGTGTGATGGTCAGTGGTGAGTAGGGAGTGTTGATCCAGTTAAGGGTGAATATATGGTGTTGACATCGTTAATGGTGAGTATACAGTGTTCATATAGTTAGTATCGTGCTTGCGTGTGTGTTGTGATGGCATGGGGCTCTCATCTGAGGTAATGAGAGTAAAATGGGTGGAAGTAATGCTAGCTTGGTAGTAATACTGTGTGTGGTTCTGAATACAGTGTTGAGTGCAGTATATATCAGTGTAAGAGTTTATTTTCCCGCTTTGATCGACGCTAACTCCGCATTATAAAGAAAAAAAAAAAATAATTACACGAACGGAATCGGATTCAAAATTCAGCAAATTCTTACACCAGTTACTTGCCAGTCATTCCGGTTGTTGACGTCGAATAATTCTAAATTGCTGAAATGATATAAAACCCACCCGTCTGAAGATCAAATGAGTAAAAGAAAAGAAAAAAGAAACATAACCAGAATAATAACCCTCATAAACACGGTGCGTGGTGAATCTTAAGAAAATTTTAGTTGCAAGATTATGTATACTGCATCAACCTAACACTTGGGTTAGTGAATAACAAATAAAATATAATGTAGTGTGTGTGTGTGTGTGTGTGTGTGTGTGTGTGTGTGTGTGTGTGTGTGAGTGAGTGAGTGAGTGAGTGAGTGAGTGAGTGAGTGAGTGAGTGTATGAGTGAGTGAGTGAGTGAGTGAGTGAGTGAGTGAGTGAGTGAGTGAGTGTATGAGTGAGTGAGTGAGTGAGTGAGTGAGTGAGTGTATGAGTGAGTGAGTGAGTGAGTGAGTGAGTGAGTGAGTGAGTGAGTGAGTGTATGAGTGAGTGAGTGAGTGAGTGAGTGTATGAGTGAGTGAGTGAGTGAGTGTATGAGTGAGTGAGTGAGTGAGTGAGTGAGTGAGTGAGTGAGTGAGTGAGTGAGTGAGTGAGTGAGTGAGTGAGTGTATGGGTAATTGAGTGAGTGAGTATGCGAGTGTGTGTATTGGTGGGTGCTTCAGCTGCCGAGGGCGTGCGTTCATGCATGCGTGGGCGTATTAGCAGTTTTAGTTGAAGCTATATATCTTTATATTATAAACATAATTAACAAATATATATATCAATTTGTATATTCATAAAGTCTTCTTTCAAAATTTGTAACTCTATAAATTCTGTGTATGCAAGACAATAAGAAGTATATCCTGAACATTAAATGTCTTGTTAGTAGAGCATATTAACTGCCAATTCACATTTCTAATATTTGTGATGTAACGATAGTTAAGGAAAATGCAAGAAATAGAAAATGTGTTTTCATTACAATTACTGAAATCAAGAGAAACACAAATAAATGAAGAAAATAAACAATTAATTCTAAAAAACGAAAATATCTGAGTCTTTTATCCGTGAAAGAAACTGCGAAAACACTCTTCTTTGGAAAAAAAAAAATATATATAATAGAGACAGTCGTAGAAGGAAAGAGAAATTTACATAAAACCGAATATAAACCAATGAAAGAAAAAGAAAGAAAGAAACAAAAAAGAAGGAAACACAAAACATGAAGAAAAAAAACTAAAAACAAACCAACCTCGAGTTTAATTTCAGCCTCCGGGTTCTGGATTTTGTACATGGAAAAGAAGAGAACAACGTGATGCGCATGAGACGAAGCACTACGGCTGCTACGACTAAAGGGGGCGCCGAACGACCTCCGCCACGACTCAACCTTCGCTTTTTTTCACAATTTATTTTCATTTTCGCTTTTTTATTAGGGTAGATATTTTTTTTTTTTATTGTTTTTTTTTTATATATATACTGGATCTTATGTGGATTAATAGTGTACTTTGAGTGAGAAAGATATACTGTCCTGTAGATGATGGCACTCACGAAGCTGCCATCTCTTTCAAGTCATTACGCGTTTTGTGTTTGTTATCTTGTTTGTTAGGAAAGGTAACAAAAACAACACGCGTAATGACTTGAAAGAGATGGCAGCTTCGTGAGTGCCATCAGGTAGTGCCATAAGAGGCCAAGGTTGAGCGTGCATGGAGTACGTGGCAGCTCGAGGCAACAGTGCCACAGTCTGCGCTATCCACAGCGGGCACGGAACCTTCAAAGCCACTACATATATACAATATAGGTCACATGTCTCTAAAAGTATGTCACATATAATAAAATTTGTTTGGGGAGAGCAAGCACAGCCAAGTTATCCTCATGCTACAATGGATGTCAAACACAGCTATGTGTGTGTGGATGGACTTGGAAAACAAAAAGCAGTCTACACATGTTCTATTGAAGGGGCTGGACTTCTGTGTAGCATCACTACAACAACAACAACATCAACGACAAGGCTACAACCTAGAGCTGGCATTCTAGAATCCACTACTAGTTTTGGGGCGCGGGATGTCTTTACGGTCCTTAGTGGTTGTAACTTGGCTGTGTCGCTATGTATCAATCAAACTGAATCATTTTATATAGCATTCTCATTATCTTAAGGGAACATCAATATTTTGAGAATATATAAATGCTGTTTCACGAAACGTGGATATGTCGAGCAATGTTCACGAATAGACTGTGCATAAACCTGTGTCCTTTTCTTCTTCTCTGTCTTTAAATCTTGTTGTGGTTCGAGTGTAGAACATTTGTCGTCGACTAATCCACCGTTCGTCCTTACTTCCAAACCAACGTCAATGCTAAAAGGCATTTCCTTTAAATAACTCACTTTTGGCTGTCGGATTCCCCGATTTTTGAAAAAAGAGAGGTAGAGAGTCAATCAACACTTCCTTTAGGCAGTGCAATTTGGGAGCGCATTATCATTAAGTTAATAAGTATAGAGGGTAGAGCCGGGGTAGGGGGGGTGTAAGTGAATAGAAAAAAGTTAACATTTTTAGGGGTATCATATTGAACTAAACATCAAGGTTTGGCTGAGATGAACTAGTCATGGCCGTGCTGCAGCGTGCTGAACACACGTACTTTTCAGGGTGAACATATAGAGGGCCTTGATGTTCACATCTGTACACCTGTCGATGCTGTGTGCAAAAGTGCTCGGATAGCAGAGGTGCATGCAAGACATGTAGGCTATTGGTGGTGGAGAGGAAAAAAAAAAAAAAAAAAAAAAAAAAGTGGAGGCACAAAATAGAAAAAATAGGGTGTCCAATATTTTGGTTTATTTTGATTTAAAGACTACGTTGTGTTCATTGCCGCTATAAATTTTGCTTAAATTCCTTCTACTGACAGCTGCATCGTCAAAAATTTACACACGGCCTAGTGAAATAGTCCTAACTCTTTTATAATTTCCATCTGTATCTCGTTATTTCTAATATTGCTATTCAACCGTTTCCTGTCTATCTTTCTTTTTCCTATCCCTGGTTTTACCTATTTCCTCCTGGTTCATTCACTTATCCACACTCTCTGTTCTTCCCTAATTAATCGAAAGGGCCCACCCTCAGTTATTCCTACTCTCGTCATTACTTATTATTTTCCAGTCTTATTTTACCTATTCCTTTTACCTATTCACCTATTCTCTCCTGATTCTTACACACCCACTCCCTACTCGTCTTGTTTCCTCTCTATTATCTTCCCTCTTTCTCCTTACTCAAGTTTATTCCCAAATTCCCTTTTCATTTATCTTCTGATCCTATCTTTCTTATCTATTTACTCTCCTCTTACTCCTATGTCATCTCCTGAATTTTAGCATTTTAGCCTATTCTCTTCATTATTCTATTCTCTGCCTCCTCTCGTTTACTCCGCTGGTTCGCCTATTCCCGTCCTCCTCCCCTAACCTCCCTCTTCTTTGCCTACTACCCTTCCTCCTTTTTTCCTCTCCCTACTCCTTTCTTTACTCCATCCTTAACTCCCCCCCCCCCCTATCACCGCAGAGCAGTCATCCTCGCCCTCCAGCCCTCGCCTACCTTCTTTTGCTCTTTCTCCGAGAGTGAGGAACGGCCTGGCACGTAGTCCTCGATGCGGCCGGGCTGGTGGACGTAGCGGTTGGTATTCCTGGAAGGAGAGAGAGAGACAAATTAGAATTGTATGCGTTTAATTTTTTGGTTTTGAGAAAAGAAAGTGAAAATCGTTGTCATTCAGAAAGTCTTGCTTGAGGGGGGGGGGGGAGTTCGTGCATATTGCATATCATTGCTAAGGAAGTACTGTTTAATTAAATTTTACTTATCATACCTGGAAATGGTAATTAAATGACACAAGGGAATCATTATCTTGATAAAACAAAGCACTTTATCAAGATAACAAATTACTATTTGAAAAAAAAAGACAAAGAAAAAAGACATAATAACTTCTCTGCATTTATCTACCAAAGAGAAAGTTTTCCCTTGTTTTCACTCCTCTATATTACCCAATTTCCACAGTTTCTTTCTAAACCCAAGCCTTTCCCGAACCCTTTCCCCTACATCCTCATCTCCCGCCCATCCATCGCTTTGCACCACAACGCCTCACGCCCACATCCCTCCCCACGCCCGCCCATCGACCTACGACGCAACGTGCAATTAAATAAAGTAGATGTGGCGCCGGGCGGCCATCTACCATTCGTCACGCTCGTGATATATGTCTGATGTACGCGTGAGCGTGTTAGAATACTCGTTTGTGGCCTTGCTGGGACGAGCAATCATTCAGATCATTTCTCATTTAACGAAATGAACAATCTCCAACCTGATGATCACTCCTAACCCAATCTGGCTTCAATGTGTGATTTCTCATTTACTGAACAGTTTCATTTATTTGTATCTAAGCGACCTGCATACCATTAGTCTCGTTTCTGATTTTTCGTAATTCTATCGCTTCCGTGTCAGAAAATATCCGACCTCACAGGCGTCCGGTTCTCTGCCCCGAACTGCTATCAACGCAACTTTTTTTCTTCTTCTCACATACGGGATAAATGACAATTTAAATGGCCCAAAACGGACGCCTCCGAGATTTATGGCCAAGGAAGGATTAATTTGCATAAAGCCTCGGCCACAGACATTACATTCTAGGCAATCGCTTCGGTCAGTTTTAATTTTTTAGGGACAGTGGGAGGGAAGGAAAGGGAGTTTTAAGTGTTCCCTTGCAACAAGTGGAACCGTTTAACACTTCCTGCTGGGACTGTCTACGTTAGATTGAGATCGTATAACCGAGAACCGGCCTTAACCACAAACCCCAAACATAGCACGCCCTGCCTCAGCCCACCTTAACCCACCGCCCACCATGATAATACGAGACAGTGACACGCCCAACAGCTGACATAGGCCTAGGCGGTGGCGCAGGTAAACACACGTCTGGAAGGTGACGAATCGGGGGTAATGACAGAGTGTATTCGATTCCTGTAGGCTGGCACTCACAGCCACACCCTCCTCGTCCCTCCCTCGATGCTCACGCGCTGAAAATCGCTGTTTCCCTAACTACCAGTCACAGGGTAATTGCATAGGAGAGTCTGCTAATCAGGGCAAATCTCTACAATAACGCAGGAATAGGAAAGTTACACCCTCCAAGGGATCGCTCTCCGTTTTCTCCATCTCTCCTACTTTTCGCCAAATCCCAAAACCCATTTTCCCCTTCTCGGTTCTCATACAATAGCCATTGAAGGACAACAACACACCCTACGACGACACAGCCACGCCTAACATGGTAGCAGCAGTTTCCCGAGCCGAGATATGCCCGCGCGATAAGGCGAACCAGGCAACGGTCCAGACACAACACAACAGCCGTGACACAAAAGGTTACATCTTCCTTCCAGCATTTATAACACCTCGACCCTGGGCTCCTCGACGCTGCCAATGACACTTATATGGCCCACTGAAGGGCACACATACTAACAACCGGGACCGTCTCGAGTGTTAGGACAGCATACAACTCACAACACATACATATTCATGGTCGAGAGGACGAGGCGTTGTAAATCATCAAATATAATCTCGCTTATAACCGTAGACGGTCACGTGGACTACTAACAAGGGTTTACAAGCCCCTTTACACCTTTCTAAGGTTATGCAAATCAAATTTATACTTTCAGAGAGAGTCCATGAAAGCTGTCTAGAATATTCATTTACTGAGTTGAAGGCACCTCTTGATTTATGAATTTCTGTAAAAAATATATACATAAAATTTCAAAGTGTGCTTATCCTTAAATTGATGCACTGAGATGAAGACATGAATAATAATAATAATAATAAAAATCAGAATTTCGAAAATGTTTTATCCTCCCCGAGTTCACAAGAGAAAATGGAAATGAAGACAAACAGTTTTACGATAGGGGTAACTACGATAGACTGATCGGCAAAATTAAAAAAAACTTACTGGGAAAATTCTGCGGCAATAATAAGAAAGCGGGGACGATGACGATGACAACCCATCATTTTTCCCTCTTTTCAATAGAGATGTCCAGCGATAAAATTTATCATCCTCAATAATGTCGCATTTCCGAGCCGTTCCACGAGATAAACCCGCTTTACGAGCCTAATTCCTTTTTTTTTCTGCGCTCGATCCCACCATTTCGTTTCCATGCGAATGTCCCCTACTTTGGCCGAATTATCCATATTTTTTCGCAATCGAATCGTCCACAACGCTGAGTTAATCGTATCCAGATTTAGGTTATCCCCTGGTTGCATGCCTACCCCCCCCCACTACCCCCTCATGGGCGTTATCATGTGGATGCGGAAAAAGGGAGGGGGTTGTCTGTCTGTCTGTCTGTCTCTTCTTGATTAAAATAAAATATTGAATAAAAAACCGTGCTCAGTTACGCACTTACTAACTTTTTCATCTCAACAACAACACGATTGTAAACAAAAGACTGTCTAAAAACCCCTCTCTTGTCCACTTACTTTTCGCCTCCTTTTCTTGACACAGTTCTCACGCTCTTGTACTTCTTCCTACGGCGCAATTTTTTCCCCCCTCGTCATCCTTGGGCCGAGGGTTTTGTGGCTGCTCTCACCACGGTCTCGCCCGTAGATCATGAACGCGATAAAACCGACAACAACAGCGAGGAAAAAAGAACCCGGAGTTCTCACCGGCCTGTAACGGGGCGACCATTCCCGAGTACTCCGCGGAAAATCGTAAGGTAATAATGAGGTGTGTAATAACCGCAAAATGACCCCTAATTTCCAGGGTGTGGGTGTGCGGGCGGATGGCAGGTACCCTCCGCGCCCTCGGCTAAGGGAGAGCATCGTGCAGGCGGATAACTGACGGGTGGTCGTGTTTTCGCGAGAGAATGTGCTGTCCTTCCTAAAGTATTTCAGAAATGCATTCATTCTTTTCATAACTATTAAGACTTGTAAATACCTCTTCTCCGGCTTCTTACTTTATCAAGAATATAATAAATATTTCCCACGCCCTCCTATGAACCCAAAATCCATAAAATACATTATTGGTCGTAATACCTTGGCGGATATTTCAATAACGAGTGAAAGTGAATGAACGAGATGGCGAGCCAAGGGAAAGGGAGAAGGATGGAGGGAGAAGAGAAAGAGTGAGAGTTAGTGGGGAGAGAGAGCGAGAGCGAGAGCGAGAGCGAGAGAGAGAGAGTGAGTGAGTGAGTGAGAGTGAGTGAGAGAGGAAAGAGGGAGAGGGAGAGATAGATAGAGATAGATAGATAGGGAGATAGAGAGATAGAGAGATAGATAGTCAGACAGACAGACAGACAGACAGAGAGAGAGAGAAACGAAAAAAGGTGCAAATAACGCAAAACAATTGTGAATTCCACCGTCTGAAAAGACATTAAGCTCCAGGCGATCCAGGTTACCCTACCCCTTACGAAAGAACAAAGCCCGTCCTCCGTACTGTCTCTCACATCCATCAGCCGTAAACAAACTCTGCACAAAAGGGTTACCGCAATTGTTTCGGGATATACCAAATACTACCACGATCGCCCAGCCAATTCCAAACAGAGATCCTAAGGCCTCCGTTCGAGTGATGTCAAAAATAAGCAATTACGCTCTCGGGACACCCTCATAAGGTATACATTATATCCTTAATTCGAACCATTTATCGTGGAAAAAGAGGTCAGCTGACGCCTTCCGGGGTGGATGGAAGGATACTACTCGGGAGGTGCGTTGAGGGGGAGGGAGGGGGGGTCTCCTCGCTCGTGACTATACGGAAGGCTTGAGGGTCCCTCACGCCGACGTCGCGGCCCCGAGCAGAGGACGAGAGTGCCTGCTGGGCCTACTCCTGGGTGGCAGGCGGGAAGGAATCGTAGCAGCTGGGATTACTCCTGGGTGGCGGGCGAGGTTGGGCCGCTGGGTTACTGGCGCTGATGGGGTTGCGTCCGTCGCTACACTGATTGAATGCCACTATCTCTGCGCATATATATATATATATATATATATATATATATATATATATATATACATATACACACATACAAATATATACATATATATACACATATATACATATATATATATATATATACAAATATATATATATATATATATATATATTTACATATATGTATATATGTATATATGTATATATGTATGTATGTGTGTGTGTGTGTGTGTGTGTGTGTGTGTGTGTGTGTGTATGTGTGCATGTGTGTGTGTATGACTGCGTATGTACACACACACACACATATATGTATGCATACACATACACATACGTATGATTGGGGAAGTGAGAGGATGTACATTGTTTTCTTCTGTTTGAAATAAGGGTCAAGTCCCTCTCCTCGCCTTCGTTCCAACTTCAGATAACACGACAGCGGAATGTTTAAAATGAGTGTCACTCACAGCGTGGGAAATGCTCTCCGTTCTATAAATATCCCACCTGTCGCACAGAGAAATCATGGAATTTTTAAATGCTCTCTCGAGTGGTTAACACCGTCATCCCCTGACAATAGCTCGTTCATTATCGCAAATTTATCAAATTCGAAACATGGTCATCGTCTTCGAACAATGTAAAACTATTCAAAATTCTAAGCTGCCGCCTCGTTAGGCCTAGCGGTGCTTTCATCTTCGTAAGATTCTAGCGCGGGCATCAAAGGCGGCCTCGATCGGGGCGGGGAGTGAGTCGGCGCTTATTGTCACAGCGCTGCGGTCACTCGGTGGTAATAACTTGTTTTCCTCCTCTCAGTAAGCCGGCGGGAGGGATAATCCGAGGTGGGTAATAAACATATAATATCTCGCCATTTTCTTTCCATTAAACAACAGTGGGCTGTATTAATCAATGTACTGAGTCCCAGCATGGCGGGACTGTTTGCACAAAAGCACGCCGGTGTTTCCCAGTGTTGATGATTTCTTTCATGTCGGCGCCATTGTGCGTTTGCGGGCGATTTGGGTGACGGTCCAGCAAAGGAGGGGGACTTTGCCTTAGATATATTTTTTTTTCTCTGAACTGGAGACCGACACTAAAATATCAAAGCAAATCCTGGGATATACCCAAGACCCTTACTTTTCGCCTTTCAAAATCTGTTGTACACGAGAAAACAAAAATAGAAGAAACGAAAACACAAACACAAAGGAAACACATTTGTATGCAGAACACACTACGGACTTAATTATTTATATCTACACATCCCTTTACAGCCTCTGTACATAGACATCAAAGACTGGAAATAGATATGTGAATAGATAGATAGAGAGACCGATAGACAGAGAGAGAAAGATAGAGAAACAAAAGAACATGAAAGGGAAAAGAAGAAAAAGAAGAAGAAGAAGAAGAAGATGAAGAAGAAGAAAAGAGAGAGAGAGAGAGAGAGAGAGAGAGAGAGAGAGAGAGAGAGAGAGAGAGAGAGAGAGAGAGAGAGAGAGAGAAGAAGAAAAGGTGAGAAAGTAGACAGAGAAAATTACAAATAAAGAGAAAGGCAAAGAAAAAAGTCTTTGGCAGCGGTAACCCCGTGAAGTCACACGGTCGCATG
>NC_061851.1:37125285-37127785 GCF_019202785.1 Penaeus chinensis | reverse complement strand
CAACAGCTATGCTTTTTCTTTCTCCAAGTCATCTCAGAAGCGTCTCATTTAACGCGTGTCATCCATGCGAATAAATATATACACAAATAAATAAACAAAAACAAAAATAAAAATAATAAGACCCGAACCAACGATAATAGTGATGATAATGATGATGACGGTATTTTTACCAATCGGGCTTTATGAGACAATAGCAATTCTGGAGTTCATTTCATTGTTCACCGTTCCGAGGCTTCGTTTTTGTGTTCACGTCGGGGAGGGTTAGTTCTTGTCCGTTCCGGGAGGGGGGGAGGAGGGGGAGGAGGAGGAGGAGGAGGAGGAGGAGGAGGAGGAGGAGGAGGAGGAGGAGGAGGAGGAGGAGGAGGAGGAGGAGGAGGAGGAGGAGGAGGAGGAGGAGGAGGAGGAGGAGGAGGAGGAGGAGGAGGAGGAGGAGGAGGAGGAGGAGGAGGAGGAGGATGAGGAGGAGGAGGAGGAGGAGGAGGAGGAGGAGGAGGAGGAGGAGGAGGAGGAGGAGGAGGAGGAGGATGAGGAGGAGGAGGAAAGGAGGAGGAGGAGGAGGAGGAGGAGGAGGAGGAAGAGGAGGAGGAGGAGGAGGAGGAGGAAGAGGAGGAGGAGGAGGAGGAGGAGGAGGAGGAGGAAGAGGAGGAGGAGCAAGAGGAGAGAGAGAGAGAGAGAGAGAGAGAGAGAGAGAGAGAGAGAGAGAGAGAGAGAGAGAGAGAGAGAGAGAGAGAGAGAGAGAGAGAGAGAGAGAAAGAGAGAAAGAGAGAGAGATGGGGAAGAGTAAGAAAAATGCAGGGATAATGAAAAAGATAAAGGGAGAGAGCAAGAAAGAGGGTGTAGACGAAAATAGGATCAAGGGATTGAGGAGATGGGGAAAGGCGAAAGCGAATCTCGAAGAGACCACCTCTCCATCTTACAGAACGAAAAAAAGAAAAAAAGAAAAAAGGAAAAAAAGAAAAAAACTAGAAAATATGACTCTATTCGTGTCAAGCGCAACATCATATCAAACGGCATGTCAGACGGTGTTCAGTGGGGTTATGGCAGTGCAGGGTTTACGACAAACACTGTTGCGAGGAACCGTGCAAGGGGTCTTGATCTCGCCTTCTTGCAACATACCACACTTCGTAAGTAGAGGACGGCAATGTAAGTAAAGGTGATGGACAGGTATTTCGATTCTTACTGAAACGGAGGTAGAGAGAAGGAACGAAAGGAGAGGCAAAGGGAAAGGAACGAAAATCAGATAGAGAGATAGGGAGAAAAAAAAGCGGAGGAAAGAAGATAAATAAAAAATGAAAGAAATCAGAGAACACAGGGATAATAATAATAATGAAAAAAAGTACCGCCTGCCTATAATTCACTCTTCACCAAACACCATACCATTTCCTTGCCCCCCCCCCCCCCCGTTCACCTTCCTCTCCCCCTCGCTCTCCCTCCCACACCCCCCTCCTCCTCAGCCTCTTTCTTTCTCCTCGCGAAAACAAAACGTAAGGAGAGAGAAAGGAAATGAGAATGAAGAGAAGGAGGTGGGGGTGGGGGGGAAGAGGAGGGGGGGGGGTCAGGGAGTCTATAAAGGAAAGATATGACGTAATTGCCTTCAATCTCTATAGCTCTCATCTTGCTTGTTTAGATGAGTGACAGGCAAGCAATGGACAGGAAGAGAGAGAGAGAGGGATGGGGGTAGAGGGACGCAGGGAAGGAGAGGATAGGGGTGGGAATACTGGGATAAAGGCGAAGAAGAGAGGGATGAGGAGGAGGAGGAGGAGGAGGAGGAGGAGGAGGAGGAGGAGGAGGAGAAGCGGGGATTAGAGATGAGGAAGAGGCATAGTGAAAGGAATATGGGGTTAAGGGCAAGAGGGAAAAGTAAAAAGGAAGTGGATAATAAAGGGAAGGGCATAGACGGGCAAGAAGGAGAGAGACACGATCTTCTGTTCCTTAATTATCCCGTTAATGAGGCATGGCACCCGCCGCCGGAGACACGTCATTACCTAAATTTTACGACCAAGTGACGTAACACAAGGCTTGACGAGCGAGAGAGGAAATTGCAAGCGTTATGCAAGAAGCGAAGGGCCATGGGATAAAAGCAAAGATGGGGAGAATGATGCCTTTTGAAAACAATGGAACGAATATAAACAAACGACAACTAGATAGAAAAAGTATAGGAGAGGATAGAGAACACGGAAGAAAGGAGAGACAGAATACACAAAGATGCATAACAAAAATCAGGTAAAAGTAGCAGTAGAAGAGGGAGGAGGAGAAGGAGGGCAAGTATAAGAGGAGAAGCGATGAAAAGAGGAGAAAGAAGTTGAAGGGGAGAAAAAGAGAGAGAAGCAAGAGAAATGAAAAAATAGAAAATAGGAATAAAAATGGAACAGGAATGATAATAATAATAATAATATGAAGAAGAAGAAGAAGAAGAAGAAGAAGAAGAAGAAGAAGAAGAAGAAGAAGGAGAAGGAGAAGAAGGAAAAGAAGAAGAAGAAGATAAACAAGAAGAATAAAA
>NC_061851.1:37107785-37115285 GCF_019202785.1 Penaeus chinensis | reverse complement strand
TAAATAATCACATGGAAAAACATTATGTTTGTAATTGTTAATACAGTCTCTTGCAACTCTCGTATCTATTAAATATGCTTGAGTCTGGGATGAAATGGATATAAAGAAAAATAAATATATGGAAATAAATTCGAGGAAATTGTAAATTATGCCAAAATATACCATAATTATATGAACGGCCGACACCGCCTGACTTAAGTTCATCTTATATGCATGTACTGGTTTAAAAAACACAGAGAGGTTCCTAGTCAGGACTTTCCTAATTATGAAAGAGAGAACAAACGTGTGTCCAAGAAAATTATTCTTTAAAGGCAAAGGTGAAGTTACGGGCTGTAAGAGACAAGCCTAAACCAAGAACAAATATTTAAGAAGATTGTGATTTTAATGACTAAAACATGCGATGTAATCCGAAACAAAGACAAACGCATGGTAAAAAATGCGAGCTCAACATTAGGCCTACGGACGGAGCAATTCGCGGAGGTACACTTACAACGTCGGCCGAGAGGGCGAACATGGGACCTGTATACGAGGTAAGCCTACAGGCCTGTCCACAATTAGCAGACCAGACAGATAAATAAACATTGACTAGTTTGAGGGATGGAGGGGCCGTCGGTGAATAAACACGTGGAATAAAGAGTAATCTGATTACAGGATTACAGGACACGGGATCGCAGTTGGTCTTTGCCAACCCACGGACCATCATCTACGATGCCACACTTGAAGGAATCTAAAGAATACAGAGAAAAATGGGTGGGTTTCAAGACGGGACAGTGATTTAGGCCTAGGGAACGTGGGGCACGAGGGAGGAGGAGAAGGAGAGAAGAGAGGGAGGGGGGGAGAGAAGGGAGAGATGAGGAGAGAAGAGAGGAGAGAGAGGAGAGGAGGGGAGGAGAGAAAAGGGAGAGGAAAAGAGGAGAGGAGGATGAGAGAGAAAAGGAGAGAGGAAGAGAGGAGTGAGAGAGGGAGGATGAGGGGGGGGAAGGGAGAGAAAAGAGAGAGGGGGGAGAGAGGAGAGAGAGAGAGAGGAGAGGAGAGAGAGTGAGAGGAGAGAGGGAGGAGAGAGGAGAAAAGGGGAGAGAGGGGAGGGGGAGTGAGAGGGGGAGGGAGGAGGAGAGGAGGGAGAGAGAGAGGGAGAGAAAGAGGAAGAGAGGGAGAGAGAGGGGGGGGAGAGGATAAAAAGAGAGAAGAGAGAGAGGGTGGGAGAGGAGGAGGAGGGGTGAGAGGAAGAGAGAGGAGAGGAGGGAGGAGAGAAAAGAGGGAGAGAGAGTGGGAGAGAGAGGGGAGAGAGGGGAAGAGGAGAGGGGAAGAGGAGAGAGTGGAGAGAGGAGGGAGAGAGAGAGAGAGGAGAGAGGAGAGGGAGGGGAGGAGTGAGGAGGGGAGAGGAAAAGAGGGGGAAAAGAGGAGGGGGAGGGGAAGGGGAGGAGGGGGAAAGAGAGAAGGGGAGGGAAAAAGGGAGGAGGAGGTGAGAGAGAGAAAAAGAAGAGAGAGAGAGGAGAGGGGGAGAGAGAGAGAGGGAGGAGAGAGAGAGTGGAGGAGGAGGGAGGAGAGAGAGGGGGGAGAGGGGAGAGAGAGAGGAGGGAGAGAGAGAGAGGGAGGAGAGAGAGAGAGAGAGAGAGGAGGGAGGGGGAGGAGAGAGGGAGGAGGGGAGGAGGGGGAGGGAGAGAGAGAGAGAGGGGGAGGGAGGGAGGGGAGGGGATGGAGAGAGGAGAAGAGGGAGAGGGGAGGGAGGGGGGGAAGGTTGGAGAGAGGAAAAGGGAGGGGTGAGGAGGGAGAGAGGAGGAGGAGAGAGTGAAGAAAGAGAGAGGAGAGGAGGAGAGAGAAAAGGGAGAGGGAGAGGAGGAGGGAGAAGAGGGGAGGAGGGGAGAGGGAGGGGAGGAGAGGAGTGAGGAGAGGAGGGAGAGAGAGGGGGAGAGGGAGGGGATGAGGGGGAAGAGAGAGGAGGGAGAGGTGAAGAGGGAGGGGGAGAGAGAGAGAAGGGAAGAGAAGAGAGAGAGGAGAGAGAGTTTGAGAGGGGAAAGGGGGAGAGAGAGAGAGAGAGGAGAGAGAGAGAGAGGAGAGAGAGAAGGGAGAGAGAGAGAGTTGAGGGAGGGGAGAGATAGAGAGGGAGAGATGAGAGAGAGAGAGAAAAGAGAAGAGGAAGGGGTGGGGAGGGAGGAGGGGAGAGAGAGAGAGAGAGGAAAAAAAAAAAAAAACCGAAAAAGGAAAGGAAAAAGAGGGAGATAAAAAAATTAGGGAAAGAAGGAAAAATTTAAATAAGGAAGAAGGGTGGGGAGAAGGAGGAGGGAGGGGCCCCCCCGAGAAGGGGAAGGGGAAAGTGGAAGGAAAAAAAGAAAAAAGGGGTTTTAAAAGAGGGGGGGGGGAGGGGGGGTTTGGGGGGAAGGGGAAGGGGGGGGAGGGGAGAGAGGAGGAGAGAGAAGAAGGGAGGGGAGGAGGGAAGGAGAGAGTGGAGGAGAGAGAGAGAGAGTGGAGAGAGAGGAGAAGAGAGAGGAGAGAGAGAGAGAAGGAGAGAGAGAGAGAGATAGAGGAGAGAGAGAGAGAGAGAGAGAGAGATAGAGAGAGAGGAGAGAGAGAGATGGGAGAGAGGGAGAGAGAGAGAGAGAGGGGAGAGAGAGAGAGAGAGAGAGAGAGAGAGAGAGAGAGAGGAGAGAGGGAGAGGAGAGAGAGAGAGGGGAGAGGAGAGAGAGAGAGAGGACGAGAGAGAGAGAGAGAGAGAGAGAGAGAGGAGAGAGAGGAGAGAGAGAGAGAGAGAGAGAGAGAGAGAGAGAGAGAGAAAGAGAGATAGAGAAAGAGAGAGAATAGAGGATAGGAGGGAGTCTCCTGTTACCCTTACAAGGCACCCTCTCCCCTCCCCCCCCCGCCTCAGGACCCCCCTCCTCGGCCACACCTCGTCCGAATCCCGGGAGGTTGCGATCGTTAATCAAACTCGCCTTTCCCTGCCTCGCTCTCATTTCCATACGCGGTTCCTCTTTCTGCCGCGCACTTTCACGCCGGATCCCCCGTCCCTGTCGTAAGTCATCCGGTGCCAAAGATGACTTCCTTCCATTTACCTCCCTTCCCCCCCATCTATCTATCTCTCCCCATCTTCGCCCACTCCACCTTCCACCTCTTCTAACTCCCTTTCCACCCGTCCCATTCCTTCCCCTCTCCCACTCTCCCTCTTCCCCCTTCTTTCCCTCTTCCCCTTTCCCTATCCTTTCAATCCTCCCCTCGCCTCCTCTGCCTCCGTCTCTCCTCCTTCCTCCTCCCCTCTGCTCTCCCCTCCTCCGTGATCACCGTGACTGATTGCTCATACCAAGTCACGGTCGCGTGCCGGCGAAGATGGTACGGGGCCGCTTGATTTATGTTTTCTTCGCCGTGAAATTATTCCCTCGTCGCCTCTCTGAACTTCGTGAAATCCGGCCAGGACGCTATAAGTGACACGTGCGATTCTAACGACGCTTTGATCATGGATGGTGCTAAAGTTATGGCAATCGGCGCATCGCCATTGAACAAACAACAATGATGAGGGTGATAAGGATGACTTATGATGCTGGTGATTATTATTTCCATTCATCATGAAGAACAGGATCATTATAGTGATAACAGTCACTGTTACCAAAACATTATTAGCGCCATTATCATTTCTACTTTCATCATTATTTCCATTATAATTAACCATCATCCTCTCCATTACCATTATTACCATCATTGTCGTCAACATCATCAGTATCATAACAAATACGAACTACTACAGGACCCGATCTGAGCCAAGCACCGGGCAGCCGACAAGACCTGCTGAAAGTGTAGCGGCGCCCGGCCTGCGCCCCGCTTGTCCCGCCCCGCCTCTCCTATACATCACAGCGTTATGGTAATTGCCGGTTCGTGTGGAAAAATTAATCCCCGTGCCAGAATTCATTAACCTTTGAGCTCTCGGGAACAGCCAGGCTTAATGTGAACAAGATTTCCTCTATGGGCGTGATTTTCTCGTGAATCCGCCCCGCCCCCTTCGATGACTGTTCATGCCGGATGTGTTGAGTGCGAGGTGGCCAGCGAGTGGCATGGTTGTGGGACATGTCAGCGCTGGGACACAAGCTCGCAAAATAACGCATGAATGCAGATATATGATATAAAAACTAATATATAAGCTAAACTCGTATGCAGACACGAGCGCACCCATCCACACACAAACACCCACCAACCCACCCACACACACACACAAACCCACACCCACACATACACAAATTTGCACGCACACACACACACACACACACACACACACACACACACACACACACACACACACACACACCTTGATACGGAGTAGTTTTCTGATATATCGCCGGATGGAGAGAAAACTTCCTGTCTCTTAAGTACAGGAGGGACCAGGTACGCCGAAGAGAAAGAGAGAGAGAGAACGTTGGGTCGGTAGGCCTACAATCCCAACGAAATGTATCACCTGAGCTGTGACGGGTACAAGTTTGCGCAGTTCGGAGAGAGGGAGAAGGGGGGGAGGGGAGGCCCGTGAAAGCAACGGAGCATAGAAGAGAACACATTTAAGGAGGCGTCGTAGAGTGAAGAAGAACGAGCTTGTACAGTGCGAGGGGAGTCTCTGTATCATCTCTGGCAAAGGCGCTGGATCTTCCTGTGGTGATAAGCAACAGGTGGTTTACCGAGTCACGGCCGCGGGTGAATCGTCGGTCGGTCGGAGCCCATAACAGCCGCGCCGGAACAATGAGGTGAATCTCTTTGCACGTTTTCACATCGGCAGTGTAATGGTGAAAGGAAAATAAGCTCGTACCTCCTACCTATCACAATACCTGCCACATAAAATACTTAGCCGCAGAAGGCATTGCAAAAGAGGGCCGCATTGCAAACCTCCTCTACACGGTTCTACCTCTCGCCGGCATGCCCTTTAACCACCTGGCTCTGCAGTGGAAGTCTGATGACCTTTCAGAGTTGACCCTCACCCGCGTGACACCCGGGGTCACAACAGGTTACGCGGGTCGGGGGAGTCAGGGTTACTTGTGCCGTGACATGTGCGTGTTACCCCCTAATGGCATTGCTTGTACCAATGACAAAGCAAAAGTTGTACGAGTTGAACAGCCTATCAACGAGAGTAAACGTATTACGGAAACTAGTGTATCTCCAGCCGCCAATTGGTTCCAATACCAGTGGAATCCTCTGATCACCTTCTGAAGCCAAGTTTCCTGAGCGTATCATTCAAACCCGATTGCGAACATCCGGCCACCTCTCCTAAATATATTAGTTAGCTGAATCAAAGCAGAAACCCCTTATAACGAACCGAATGACTGATTCCAAATCGCTTACATCAGCGAAACGGGCAATCGTGATTCGAACGGTATCATTTGCCAGCCTTTCGACGCAAGCGAACACGGAATGAACAGGCCGCGAATACGACAATAACCGCCATAGTCTCAAAGGTCATTTTTTTTTTAAGTGCACTTAGGAAAGAGCGAATAATTGTGGGAATTTCGCTTACGGATTTCCACCCCTGTCTGACCTATCCTGCTTCGGTCTGCATTTGGCGCTCCTCTCTAAAATGTAACGGTTTGTAGACAGAACATAAATGAAACGATAGCAAAGCGTAGTGAAAGATGGTAAAAAGAAGAGAAAAACTGGCATTTTTAAAGTTATATATTTCTTCAGGTGACTTTCACTGTGCCATTACATGTGTGTGTGTGTGTGTGTGTGTGTGTGTGTGTGTGTGTGTGTGTGTGTGTGTGTGTGTGTGTGTGTGTGTGTGCGTGTGTGCGTGTGTGCGTGTGTGCGTGTGTGCGTGAGTGCGTGTGTGCGTGAGTGCGTGTGTGCGTGAGTGCGTGAGTGCGTGTGTGCGTGTGCGTGTGCGTGTGCGTGTACGTGTGTGTGAAAGCTCGCGTACTTTGCCAGGGCGAGGCCTCTCCATTACCTTCTCGACACAGCACAAAAAAGGCCAATTTCCTCTTCGAACTTAGGAACTTTGCACGAGCAGGATGGAGGGAACACTTGATTTCATGCTGTTAAAACGGAGCACCAGGACACAACCACCGGGAAACGGAGCCACAAACTGAAGGTAATTCCAGCCCGGCGCTCGTCTCGTCACCGTGACAGGGGAAAGAAAATCACCAATACTGTGCTGTCAACCCGCACGTTCGGAAGGCCTTAAACCAAGCGTTATACGAACCCTCGAGAGCTCGTCCTGAACACGGCCGACATTCTCAGGACAAAACAGACCGTAATGGATTTTAATACGGGTTTCTTACACCGGGAAAGTGATCGAAGAACATGACATAATGCGAAGCGAAAGCAGCCACCCCGAAGTGTCCGAAAAAGTGACCCCAAGAAGAAAAAAATACGAAAAGAAGAGAGAGAAAAAAAAGGAAATAAGACAACCAAAGAGGAAGATAAAAGGTTCGGACATCCGATGTGGTTATATCCAACAAACAACAGCGATGTCTGCGGTAAGATTAACGCGGAAAATGGCAGAATATCGAAACAAAAGAAGGGAAATTCCGAGGGCATTGTGGGTCTAGCGGGTGAGGGAGGTGAGGGGGGGGGGGGGTGACGAGGCAAGAGGTCGCTGGGACAAATGATTATGGGCGGCAGGGTTAGCCATTTGATGGTTCACGGTCACAAAAATGTACAATTCGGCATTCCTAAGATGCGAAAGCCACATTTTCCAAAATCGATATATACAAAAGGGGGAACTAATTACATTTCTTATTAAAAAAAAAAAATTTTTTCCAGTTTAGGTTTTAGACAATGATATTGTGTCTTGTTTTGCGTTAGTCACACACACACGCACTGGTGCACACGCACGCGCATACACACGCACACGCACAAACACACACAACCATCAGTCTATTTATCTATTAATCTTCCCATCAATATTCGTCAATGAATTATCAAAGAAAATAAGGGAATGGAAATATAACTTAATAAATAGGACACCAAAACACATAGCTAGGCATTACTCGCTTCCTGGATGTTTGTTTATTCAACTTTTGAAAATATGAAGGATTACGATTATTGTGTATGTATGTATGTATGTATGTATGTATATAAATAAATATATATATAGATATATATATATATGTATATATATGTGTATATAAGTGTATATATATGTATATATATGTATGTGTATATATATATTTATATATATACACATATATACACACATGTATGTATAATAGTATGGCTCTTTTTCCTAACCCTAACTCCAAATACCAACTACATATATATTTTTTTCCGGATTGAACAAAGCAGCGAAGGTGACAGAGAGGTTGGAATGGCGACCTTCCGACAAGATTAAGCACAAAATCACAATACAAATGTCCCGTTATCGTCTAGGAAATCCAACAAAGGTCTCGCACTTAGCAAAGACAAAAATAAACACGACCTTAGAATACGGTATGCCACTTTCGGTCCCAAACTGAGAGAGAAAATGACGAAAAGCAGCGGGCGGTCGGATCGGTGAGAATAACTCGCCGCTAAAATGCTGATCGCTTTGAGGTCGGTGAA
>NC_061851.1:37092785-37100285 GCF_019202785.1 Penaeus chinensis | reverse complement strand
CCCTTCTTCCTCCCTCAGCCCCCCCCCCCCCCCCATTAGTCCCGCCCGCCTCTGTCTTAAGACATTCCTCCCTCTGTCTCCCGAAGGGCAGTTTGCCGTCGTTGTGGTCGCGTATTATGCACATTCCCTATTGCAACGTTGCAAGCGGGCATTTCCAGCTTACATAAAAAGGGTCATTTCACCGCAGCTGAGTACTTCCAGTCGCCCTGAAGTACTTTCACTGCAAATCAGTGCAAATGATATCCGTTATAAAGCGCACAGCCAGTCATTTAACGTTAAAAAAGAGCACAAAACAGTTCAGCGCAACAGCCATCGCTCAACAGCCCGACTTCACAAAGGAACAATAACGCCATCGTAACTCCTTGCGTACGATAATTACCGGCAGAACTGCTGTTTCCTGTCCTCCAACGACCCTCGGCCCAGGGACCTCCGCTGCTCTGAAACGACCCCGCGTTGACGACTTCCCTTGACACCCGCCGCCCACGCCTACCGCCCACCGCATACATGACCGCCCTCTATTCTCCACGACTCTCACTGATTCCGCCCACACCGCAACCCTCTTCGCCGGCGGGCCTCACTGCGCGCCTAAAAACGACCTTGGTAAGCCCCGTGATTCTGATCCTCAACAATACGACGATCGTATCTGTGTGAGGGGGTAATGCCTCTAACTACCCCACAGATCACTCAATCTTTTGATTATATGACTCTCTATCTCCCCTCCCTCCTTCTCTCTCTCTCTCTCTCTCTCTCTCTTTCTCTCTCTCTCTCTCTCTCTCTCTCTCTCTCTCTCTCTCTCTCTCTCTCTCTCTCTCTCTCTCTCTCCCTCTCTCTCTCTCTCTCTCTCTCTCTCTCTCTCTCTCTCTCCCTCTCTCTCTCTCTCTCTCTCTCTCTTCCTCCTCCTCCCTTCCTCTCTCTCTCTCTCTCTCTCTCTCTCTCTCTCTCTCTCTCTCTCTCTCTCTCTCTCTCTCTCTGTCTCTGTCTCTGTCTCTGTCTCTGTCTCTGTCTCTGTCTCTGTCTCTCTCTCTCTCTCTCTGGCTCTCTGTCTCTCCCTCCCTCCCCTCATGTCACCCATTTACTTATCGGAAAAGAAGCAGCAGAACCTGCATCAGCCACACTCTAATAAGTGTGTCTAAGGCCTCCCCACCTTGCCCACACTATAGGCACACCCACACGTCACAACATCGGGAATGCCATTTACACTGTCCTGCCTCGACCACAACCTGCCCACAGTTTCTCCAAGCTGCCTAAAACGCCTACAATCTGCCCACACAGTTTACAAACCACGGCCATCTACCTCATCCACTTTTTCGGCTAGATCTTCCAGGATCATGCATGTCACCGTCAATACATATAAGCTACGAGACTCATAATTGCTGTGAACATTTATGGGTCCAGCAAGGGCTATCGCCTGCGCTGTTGTAAACTGTAAACCTCCTACCGAGAGAGGTGTCGTGGCCGCCCATAGATGGGACTCGCGAGGTGCTGGACAATGATGGAAATTAGAAGGGGATGAAAAATATTTTGTGGATCTGTTGTGAATGCAAATATAATGATTTCTCGCATTAAACGACAAAAGCAGATCAGCAAATGCTATTTAACTTTTTATCTAATACAAATAACCCCCCCCCCCCTAAAAAAAAAGGAAAAAAAAAGAACAAAAAAATGCTGTCACATAAACAAGCAAACATCTAGTGCACACTCTCTTTTTCAAGACAAAACGATACGATCATTTCCCCTAATAGCAATCTGCGGTCGCCGTCGCCACAAGAGCGCGTTGCTTAACCCTACCCCCCCTCTTCCCCTCTGTCGGCAGCACGGTAGACACATCTACGAGCGCCGGTCCAAATCGGGAAGCTATCTACCGCCAAATCTACCAAGCCTTTCACCGTGCCCGTATTCTTTGGCTATCTATCTTCTCCCGTCCTCTTTGAACACTTTCCCTTTCCTTTCGTGTATTTTCACCCCTCAGTTATTCTCCTTTTCGCATCTACTATGTCTCATCGCAACATTTCTCCATCTATTTTTTCCCTCTTATTTCCCTTCCCCTCGGCGTCTAAACCCCAGGCTTCACCATCCCTGCCCCAGCCCTTCTTAACTGTCCCTCCATCTCTATCCCTCGCCCATCGTCTGAGGACACGGTGGGCGACCAGACGCGTGTGGTTGGGGGAATCAGCAGGTAGGGATGGTGATGTATGTTATGGTGTTTTCCTTGCGGGCCCTAAACACAGGGGCCCTTCACCGCACTCGGGCTTCGGTGCCCATCACGCCCCCTCAACCCCCCGTGACGCCGTGATGAACTTCGGGCACCTGGATACTTAGAGAACATACACACACACACATATAAGTACATGGATGTACAAATACGCACAAACACAGAAATAGTCGCACGTTTACACTCATGCCCATACACACACATACACACAGACAAGCAAACCCAGAGGTTGGCAGGCAGACAGACAGACAGACAAACACCCACACAAATACAGTTACACCAAAAGCACATATACCATAAACACTCAAACACAGACACATATTTACCCACAAAAAGAACTAGGGTCCTACCGGTTTCTCGAAACGTGTTCTTGCCGCTAACGATAAAAAAATAGCAAGGCAGGAGGGCACAGGAAGACTCAATTACTTAAGGTTACCTGTGTAATACATAGTAAGTGGGGTTCGAGCCTGACCACCCGTTCGGACGTAGGTGCTGACACCGGCTTGATAAACAGCAAGGTGCCTTTCATTTCGAAGATTCATTGAATGGCTTCTCTCTCTTTTCCGCGGTCACTCGCTAGCCACTCGCAGGGGATATATAACTAGGTAGATTAGCGCATTTACAAAGGGTTTACTAAAATCCATGTAATATATTTGTGCCTCACACGAAATGCCCTAACACACAAAACTGCGCTGCTATATAGGCCTACCACATGTATTATTACAGGTGACCATTTATACTACAAAGCTTCTATCTATTTATTTTAACTAGTATGTGTAAAGTTAATTCTGGCTCAGTCTGTCTGTCCGTCCCTCTCACTCACTCACTCACTCACTCACTCACTCACTCACTCACTATCTATTTGTTTATCTTTCTACAAACATACATACATGTAAACACACGTATACGCACACGAACACACACACACACACACACACACACACACACACACACACACACACACACACACACGTATCTCCTTCGGATCAGAGAGACGGCGAGGCCTAGGCATCGGTTCGCTTGAATCCGAGTTCTATCCACATCCCGCAATGGCCGAGAGTGTCCCCACTATGGCCCTCTGAGATCCGCTGGTCACCTATAAGGAGTGTCTGACCTATCGAGGTGTCCGCTGGTGATGAATGGCAGTCAGAAAAAACTACATTATCTGAAGGTGTGACAGGCTTAGAGTTTAAGAGCCGCAGGCGTATAAATATTTTGCCGCAGTCTTGTGGAGGATAGTTCCCAATTTTTAAAATATTTTCAACATAGAAACTGGAGAAATAAATAGATACATAAGTGAGTTAAGAATGAATAAGAATGAATGGATGAATAAAAGGCGATATCGGAGTGGCTGACAAGGAATCATCCAGCTTAACCTCGACTGAAGTTATCTTCATACACCGACGAAACGGATCTAAACGCTGAAGGTGGTTTTCATCGCCAGCTTGGAAAAAAAAAGTCAAAACTAAATAAAAATAACAGGATGTGACGACCTCTATTAACCTCCTGCTCTTTATCAGATATGATAGGTGGTCTTACCTTTAGGAACACAATCAACATTTTCCTGTTAGTTTCTCACGAAAAAAAGAAAGAGAGAAAAAGAAAAGAAAGAAGGAAACACACACACACACACACACACACACACACACACACACACACACACACACACACACACACACACACACACATACACACACACGCACACACACACACACAAACACACACACACACACACACACACACACACACACACACACACACACGCACACACACACACACAAACACACACGCATTTTCCCATTCTGTAAACAAAACAAAAATGTTTAGGGAGATCAAGCCCATTTTTTATTCCGACTTTCAAACTTCCTTACAACGCCTGTACATCACGCATAGGCCTAGGGCATGTTTGTTTTCTTCTCCACAGGCTCACCATGTAGGCCTCTCTAATGACCTTGAAATATTTCAAGACCTTGAAACAAACAAACAAAATCATAATCAAAACTCTTTACGAACTCAGACAAAATTAACGTTAAATCTTACACTGGAACTCAAGTAAAAGCAAATGTATACCTCTCTCACATACCCAACTATACCAAATATACCATACCCGCGTCACATACTTCCCCGACCGTCCTTCTTCTCCAATAAAACCCTAATGACCTTGTCTAACCCTCAAATCCAGCCTCATCCATCACGGGGCGGCGACCTTAATATGCAGTTAGTATTGTACGGACATCACAGCCCGACATGCCTGCTAATTGTGTACACAGCCATCACGCCCTCACCTGGACAGGCACGATCTATCATTGATTTCGGTTTCTAGGCCTATCGACGAGTTCTTTAATCGGCTGAAGGGAGATGATAATGCACTTTGGCTTGATTTGCATATTTAATGCCTCTGGAATGGTGGGAAAATGAAGGCACAAGTAAATATTCGATTTAGTCATAAAACGAACACATACATATAAACATACATACGTGCGTACATAACATACAAGCAAACAAACATACACACCACGCGTTTATGTATGTATGCGTCTGTAAATGCAGAATATGCAACAGACCACCAGGCGCGAGGGAAGCAATTTCAGCCGTAATTAAACCGAAGCCAGGCTCATAATCGAAAGGTTACGAACCATTTCGAAAAGAGCTACTTGTTCATGCACTTAAGTTGTCAACAAAAAAAAAAAAAATGCAATGCTACTTGAACATCATTATAAACACCATCCACGCTTATGCAAATACTGCGAAATTTATAGCAAAACACGCACGAGTTTAGAGAGAAATAGAAATAGAGACGGAATGATTTTTTTAACGTTACTTTTTCGAATATAAGTACATTTGTGAATTATTCAGTTTCCACTTTCACATTTCACTATTTCAGTCTCTCTGTGACATGAATACTTTATTAGAGGCCTAATTAAATTTTCTTTTCTCTTCATAACCTAACATTGCTCTCTTCAGCTGTGAGTAGGAAATGAAAAAAATATATACATATAATGAATATTACATAATTCCACTTTTCACCGAGCCTGGCTGCCTCATCCATGGAGACCGTCATTAATATGTGAATGTGTGTTAAAAGCGTTTTCATGAATATTGTGGGAATAAAATTGTTTAAATGAAGTGGACACTCTCCGCAGGAAATATTACTCTTATTCGCCACTTACATATAACATAGCACATTTCTTCTTCCTTTGAGATCCGTGTTTACGCTCTGTTTCTTGTCTTAATATTTCGTAAATTACAACGTTCCACTTATCTTGAAACACAGACACAGGCGTAGCACACAACACACACACACATACGCACACACACACACACACACACACACACACACACACACACATAAAAAGAGTAAATTTACAAAATAAAAATGACGAAACGACCTCCGATTTCCACGAGCGTTCCTTCATGTCCGCCAGCAAAGATTTTTTCGCTGACGTGTTATCAAATTATTTTTTTTTTTTCAACTAGACAGCGGTCTTAAGTGAGGCTTTAAGAAGGCAATATCTGCTCTTCAAGATAAATATCGTTTTTTTTTTTTCTCACGACCCTACGTCGTCGTTGATTCAGACTATCTATACACATTTTACCAAATACAAATTTTAAATAGTTTCGTATCATAACAGCAATTGGATATTTTCATATATTGCAGTCTGCTTCGGTTTACACATAAAATAGACATTCTTTTCTTGAAATATTTCAAACTTCGGCTTAAGGGATTATTTCCAAAAGCACCTGTGATTTTTATATACCAAAAAAGAACAGCAGCAGTTATGGACTTCCTAACTGAAGCCTTGGGGATGGGGACTAAAAGCCTCTAATCCGTTCAGTATGCTCTGCCTTCGCGTGCAACGTGAAACGTAAACAACAAGGGAATTGCAAGGTTTCTCAAATTCGTTCATTTCTAGTGACAGCGCACACACACACGCAAACAAGTACGCACAAACGCATGCGCGCGCTCACACTCTCTCACACACACACACACACACACACACACAGAGAGAGAGAGAGAGAGAGAGAGAGAGAGAGAGAGAGAGAGAGAGAGAGAGAGAGAGAGAGAGAGAGAGTGATCCTTCACACTACCAGATAACCCAATTCCCGCTGTATCATTCAGAAAATTCCAAAACGTCTAATAGCACAGGGCTCATAGACACTCCACTGGTGTATCGATCCCGCCCTGTGTTTCAAGAAATATCTCAGTCGCTATGACCTTCCATTAGTCTTTTCACCTCTTCGGGCCTACAAGTGCTGAAGACATTAGCCTCCTCTCAACTCCAGGTATGTTATCGACTATCAGTTTCCAGTAGTCTTCTCCAGGTATCGCAGGTCAACCTAGAGATAGCCGCTTGTCATAAATAACGACGTAACATGATGGTATCGCCGAGTACCGTAGGCTTCCACCCATCACGTTGTCTGGGTCCACTGCACACGCTGGGTGGTACCTTCTTCGGATGGTACTGCGGTCCTGCGGTACGACCATGAGGTTGAAAACACACGGAAATATGTATAAAAAGTCAGTGACGTATTTTAGAACTTCGGTCTAGTACAGAACGGCTATGCCAATCGCCCCAGAGGTGGAAAATCAAATCAAATATAAAACCAAAAACTCGAATAAAATGGAATAAAAAAAGAAAAAAAAAAAAAAAACACAACAACACGCGTTCAACAGATGGGCGCCACAGCAGTTAAAAGCACCGCAAAAAGGCACTTCAATAAATCTGTTCGAAAGCACAATCGACACTTTTAGAACCCAAGTGCTAAATTTTGGCCGCCATAACTAGATTTATTGGCCTGCTGATGCGGTCCCTGAAGTCACTAATTAGATTAGTCAATTCGGGGTATTTTCTTAAGAACCCGGGCATAGGGCATGGCAGAGGTATGCGGCGATAAAACACCTACGCAAAGAAAAGGGAAAAACGAGAAGCAAGAAAAGAAGAGGAAGCGTGGTGTGTGTGTGTGTGTGTGTGTGTGTGTGTGTGTGTGTGTGTGTGTGTGTGTGTGTGTGTGTGTGTGTGTGTGAGTGAGTGAGTGAGTGAGTGAGTGAGTGAGTGAGTGAGTGAGTGAGTGAGTGAGTGAGTGAGCGAGTGAATGAGTAAGAAAGTGAGTGAGTGTGATTGCGTGCGTGCGCGATAACCCGCACATTAAACGCCTCACATTGCCGATGCGACCACGAACACGAGGCACGAAAGGGTTAACCTTGCTCTAATAACTTGTCTCATTTATATGGATGAAAGAGGGGATTGGCGATAGGCCTACTCGAACGTGCTTTTGTAAGACGCAAC
>NC_061851.1:37082785-37087785 GCF_019202785.1 Penaeus chinensis | reverse complement strand
GCACACAAAGGTCAGGAGGTCATAATGGGAGATTAATCAAAAGAATGCGGGAGACTCGCCCTTAATAGCACGTGTCTGAGGCCCCAGAGATATCGAAAGGGGGGTAGGGGAGGGAGTAAGGGAGGGTGAGGGGGGTGAGGAGAGAGGGAGGCGGGGAGAAGGGGGTAATAATGTAAAAAAAATGCAGCCAACCCGCATTCTCTCCCTCATGAGAGGCTGTGGTCACTTCACGACGTCGATCATTCCATTCCGGTTAATAATAACGCCGGGTATTCTCCTATACGCCTTGATTTAGACGAGTAAATTGTTCTGTACCAATGTATCATGTGATATATAACCATTATAACAAAACTTAATATCAACAAACACAAAGGAAAAACAATTTCAATAGCAACATATCAAAAAGTTTAAAAGTATTACAAGGGTTGAAATACCTCTTTAATAAATATCCTCGCTAACTGGTAAAAGGAAACGAAAAGGCAGCGAGAAAAAGAAAAAAAAAAGACAATCGAAAAACCACCAAGAGAAAGTCCTCGGCCGACTAGAAAAGACTCAAGCAATAAGCATGACGGCTGCGTCCATTGCTCAGCCACCCATCCATCTAGCCATCAGACATCCCCCTCCCCTTCCCCTTCTCTCTCCCCTTCTGTCTCCCTCCCCCATCATCAGGCATCCCCCCTCCCCCTTCCCCCTTCCCCCTTCCCCTTCTTCCTCCCTCCCCCCCTCTCCCCCGCCAGGTACAGCCCGCAATAAATTAATACCTCCCGTGCAGCGGCGACCTCCAGCACCCTGTCACTCTACTCGGAACAATGGAAGAGTTGAGGCCTGATTCTCTACGCTGGGGCGTTTATGGCTGTCCTTTTTCCTTCTCCTGCGCGATGTCTGAATGGGTGTCTATTGTGCCTGCCTTTCCTTCCTCGTTTCGTGTCTCTTCTACCGGCCTTTATTGTGTTTTTTTCTTCTCCTTCTCCCCTTGTATTCCCTCCGCGTGGCCAATCATGCCGGTGGGTGCTTGTCTGTTTTTCAATTATTTATGTTTGCTGTGTTTCCAATATTCGTTCGTTTCTCAGCTGCTTGCCCACACTTTCCTCTCCCGCTCCCACCTGGCCTTCCCTTTTCTCATTATCATTCTACAGTCGCTTACACCTTCGTAACCTTCCGTATGTTTATAAACCTCATCTCCATTTCTTTAAAACTATTCTCCTCTTCGAATTCTCCCTTAACTTCAACTTATCTCCTCCTCCTGCTCTTCCCGTCATCGACTCCTTATCTATTATCTCCTCACGCCCTTCCCCCCCCCCTCCCGTACCCCATTCTCATTCATCCTTAATGCTTCTCACTTATCCTTGACCCTCCATTCACCTCTCCGTAACCCCATTTCCTTATCTGTTATCTCCATTATACCCTCGCATCTGATATCGTCTGTCTTACACCTTTCCTGTCTAAGCTTCATTCACACCGCATCGATGTCATCTAAAGACTTTTTCCCCCTTACGGTAGCGGAGACTTTATCATGTCCATCTGTTCTGAAGACTTTTTCCCTCCCGGTAGCCGTGATTTATCAGCGCTACCTGTTCTTAATCCTCTCGGTCCACCTCTGTTTACTCTGCGCCTGTGCCCTATCTTCAAGGCCGCTCTGAATGCCTTGGATATTGCATGTTTTGATGGTGATAATAATCATTGCAATGGTGATGGCAATACGAAAAATAACAAGAGAAATCATCCTCACCCCCACCATTAATTAAACATCAAAATCATCATCATCATCATCATCACAGCAATAACAATAACAATAGCAATACTAAAACTATCACAATAATCCTTTTCCACATATAATGATAACTGAAACGGCAGAAACAATAATAACATTCACTCCCACTTGCATCATGGAAGGACAATAACATAGAAAAATATCTTAATCTGAGATTTAATTTCCCACGTTATTTTTGTGGCTAGAGGAAACAAGCTTTTACTCACAGTAACAAGTTCCATTTAATTAAACTTATGAAAATAAAGAATTACGTAACGACAATTACTACTTCCTCTAAGTGCAGCTTCACATATAATTTTCTAACTTAACTGCATATCGTTGCTCAAGAACACTTCTTTATATATGCTTTAAAAAAAATCTTGCACCACTGTCTTTCAATTTGACTTCCCAAATGAGCATAAACGCACACACACATCTCTATATCTATCTATCTATCTATCTAAATATTTTCTGTGGTTATTACTTTTCTTATAATCATTACAATTACACACACACACACACACACACACACACACACACACACACACACACACACACACACACACATAAATATGTGTATATATATATATTATATATGAATATATATATAAATATATATATGTATAAATATATTTACGAGTATATATATATATATATATATATATATATATATGTATGTTTACATATATATATATATATATATATATGTATATGTATATGTATAAATATATGTACGTATATATAAATACACATATATATATATATATATATATATATATATATATATATATATATATATATATCAATAGCTTCACTCGTTATAATCACTGATGTTATTATTACCATTATTGTTATAATGACGAATAATATCATCATCTTTATTATGATGAAAGAAACACCTGCAGCATTTTTATCTATTACTACATAAAGTAAACGACAAAAAAAAAAAAATCGCATAATTATTACAGTTATTATTATCATGTATGAATGTGTATGTGTGTGTGTGTGTGTGTGTGTGTGTGTGTGTGTGTGTGTGTGTGTGTGTGTGTGTGTGTGTGTGTGTGTGTGTGTGTGTGTGTGTGTGTGTGTATGGTGTGTGTGTGTGGTGTGTGGTGTGTGGTGTGTGTGTGTGTGTATGTGTGCGTGTGCATGCGTGTGTGTGCGTGTGTGTGTGTGTGTGTGTGTGTGTGTGTGTGTGTGTGTGTGTGCATGTATGTGTGCACATGTGTGTGTGGACATATGTGTATGTGTGCATGTGCATACATATAATAAAAAATGTAATGATTATAAGAAATGAATAACTACTGAAAATTGCCTTTCTCATTCACTATTATGTTGTAATAGGCAAAAACACAGCAGGTTTTTCTTTCATGACAATAAAGATTATGGTATTGTCCCTCATTATAATAATTATTGCAATCATATTAACAATAATAATAACGAACAAAACAAATCATTTTTATTCATTTAAATATGTTTCCTTCTATTTTTTTCACTCGATGTTCAGTACCAATTCCATGCCCCCCCCCCCCCCCCCCCCCCCCCCCCCGTCTCTTCGTCCAACAATATATGAAACACTAAACCAAATCTTTCCCTTTATGTCATATGTATATCTCATTTGTTTATATCTTTATTTACACATGTATCTATCTTATTTTATCTTTTGATCTATCTATCTCTATATTTATATTACTTTTATATATTCCATATATTTATATTACTTATATATATTTATCTTTATATTTATATTACTTTTATATATTCATCTTTATAATTATTTATATTATTTTTTATCCATCTATTTATTTATCTCATTCTTATCTCTTTATTTAAACATTTATCTATCTTATCTTTTATCTTTCAACTGATCTATCTACAAATCTATTTTCGGGAGATTTCTTTTGACTCTCCGTCTGACCTGAAGCGATCTACTAGAGGCTTGGCACTGCCCGGACCACCTGTGATGATGGACTACACTTGTCTGAATCAGCTGATAGAGGCAATCAACATGACGTATATCTCAAGAGGTTGTTAATGCATAAATTACAGGGCGTCCGTAAAATAGCCTCTTAGCCGTCATAACATGGAGGTCCCTGTTCGTGGAGGCCTGCGTCTCGGGTGTCACTCTGGCTTGGATTGTATCTTTGATTTGTCAGTCGACTTATTGGGTCGTTTCTGTTTAATTTGTCGAGATATTTGGTTGTTTCTAAGTTTAATGTATCGAACTGTTTGGTTGTTTTTAAGTTTTATAGTTATTTAGTTGATACTGGGCGTTCCTGCTGGTAATATTTTTCTTAATACAACCATTCCTAAAGTCGGAGTGAAGAGAGTCATCCTGATAGGGTTAAAAGGAGAAAAAAAAAATCCCCATTAATACCAAGGCAGCAATTTGCGGTTAGTCTACCATGAACGCCCCAGTGGAGGCCTTGAGTCATTTTTCAGAGAACGTTAGACCACCCAAGATACAGTTAGAGAAAATGGGATTCGAGCGTTATGTGAGAAAACGAATATAGTGATCCATTACATGGGGGACTAAAACATTAATTTTAAGCCTCTTTACAAAACTATGATTATTTCGTTTTCAACTTTACAGAAGCAGATATAGACAGATAACACAATTGTTTGTATTTTCATTCGGTTCATAAATAAGTGAAAACACACCATGCTTTCAACAGTTTTTCAAGTACACACGTGCCTACAACTTACATCAACAAGTAAATAAGGCTTTGAAGCACTCCGGGAATTCGTAGGAAAAATCCATACACCTATTACAGGATTTTACAACAGAGAAAAAAACTGCTCGCGGAAAATAACTGAATAAAAGGTAAGTAGAAAGTTGATTGGTTTATATACGAAAGGTGTTACGTTTTTCTCCTGCTCCCCTTGCCGTGTACCTTCCCCCTTATGCCTTCCTTCACTCGCCCGCTGCCCCTTTTCCAAACTGCAATTTGACATAAGAGCACGTTCGACCTTATTCCATTTGCTTCCCTTTTTATCTAACTGCCATGTTCTGGATTTCTCTGACTCATTCAAGTCTACGGGAAGGAAACGGTTATTCAGAACCTCAATAACACTTCAAAACGAAGAGAGGAGAGAGGAGAGAGAGAGATGAGGGAGAGAGAGAGAGGAGCAGAGAGAGAGGGGAGGAGATGAGAGAGAGAGAGATGAGGAATGAGAGAAGGAGAAGAGGAGAGAGAGAGAGAAAGACGAAAAGAAAGAAAAAAGGAAAAAAGAGGAAAAAAAAAAAAGA
>NC_061851.1:37063369-37065869 GCF_019202785.1 Penaeus chinensis | reverse complement strand
ACACGGCAACACGCCGACCTTCGAGAGCCTGACCCTGAGTGCCACCTTGGTCACACTACCACTCTCTTCCCCCCTCACGCTCAAAAATTTACAAAGACAGCTTAGTTGTGTCGCACGAAATTCCCTCGTCTGTGCCCACACCCATACCCGAGCCGCAAGGACGAGCATGTGAAATAGGGTTTAACAATTAAATGTGTGTGTGCGCGTATATACACACATACATATATGTGTGTATATATATTATACATACATGCATATATATATATATATATATATATATATATATATATATATATGTGTGTGTGTGTGTGTGTGTGTGTGTGTGTGTGTGTGTGTACACACACACACATATATATTTATATATATATATATATATATATATATATATATATATATATATATATATATACGTAGATATACATGTACATCTATCTATTTGACTGTCCCTTTGTCCGTAATAAAACAGATGCATTCAGTGAATCAAGAACAATCCGAAAAATCCATTACTAATCATCGACAAATAAATATCTACACGCGTGTAAAAACGGGCAAGTTAAAGGCGACAGAAATTCCCCTCAGAACGCGGCAACATATGCGTGTGTTGTTTCTGGCGGACAAGCCCCTCCGGGTACTCAGCGCCCGGCAGATGAGCCCGATAACGCCAGGCCCAAGGGAAGTGCGCGTGGGCGGGAGGCGCGAGGTCCTCCCGGGCGCGGGCGGGCGGGCGCGGCGCCAACACCAAAGTCCTTTACGGTGGGCGCCTCCGGGGCATCGGAACAACGGCGAGGAACACGAGAAAAATTCCCCGGGGTTGATAACGCTCTTGGCTCGCCCGATGCCGACGATAATAACCACACATGATTGGGAACGGGGGAGTTTTACAGCGTGATTTCGAAATTCAGGGACTTTTAAGAGCTTTGGTGGCGGTGGCTTCACGTGCCCAGGGAAATCTCTTCGCGACCTGTTGAGCGCTCAGAAGGCGGGTCGTTAACGGCAATGGCAAATGGGCAACACTCTTGAAAACAGAATATGTGTTCGCGTGATTAAGCACTTTATGAATGGGAGTTTATGTGTCAGCATATGTATCTGTATATACATATATACATACATACATACGTACATACATGCATGCATATGTATATGTATGTGTATGTATATATGTATAAATATATAGATGTATATATATATATATATATATATATATATATATATGTACACACATATATATATATATATAATATGTAAATATGTATACATATATATAATATATATATATATATATATATATATTTGTATACATATATATGTTATATATATGTATACATATATATAACATATATATGTATACATATATATAATATGTGTGTGTGTGTGTGTGTGTGTGTGTGTGTGTGTGTGTGTGTGTGTGTGTGTGTGTGTGTGTGTGTGTGTGTGTGTGTGTGTGTGTGTGTGTGTGTGTGTGTGTGTGTGTGTGTGTGTGTGTGTGTGTGTGTGTGTGTGTGTGTGTGTGTGCATGTATGTAAATATATGTATATGTACAGGTGTGTATATATAAATTATAAATATACATGTATATATATACATATATATAGATAGATACAGATGCAAGTATATATATACATACATACATATATATACTTATATAAATATACATATACATATACATACATATGTATGTATCTATGTATGTGTGTGTATATATATGTGTGTGTGTGTATATGTATATATATATATATATATATATATATATATATATATATATATATATATCGTGCGGGTGATAAAATTGTATCATCAGCCCTTCTAAATTTATTTACCTGATGAGCTTAAAAAATAGTTGCTTAACGGATAGCAAGTGTGTCGCAGGTGAAACTGTCAGAGCTTTTACAGAAAAAAAGAAGATGAATATTGTTGTTCATTTAGTTTACTGTGTTTACTTTCCACAGATGGTTTGCTCGTTTTAAATTTGGGTTCGTAGGCCACTAAAGAGTTTGAGGCTCATCTCATCCTTGGATTTATCCTGTATGTGTGTGTGTGTGTGTGTGTGTGTGTGTGTGTGTGTGTGTGTGTGTGTGTGTGTGTGTGCGTGTGTGTGTGTGTGTGTGTGTGTTTGCAAAGGAGCCCTATCCCCCGCGGGCAACAGCAAGACAGAGATAAATAGCAATAAAACGCGCGTGAACTCGCGACATAATTATGGCACACACACACGGGCGTCGTGAGTTACGCCGCCTGACTCACGGCCTATAAATACAGCGATTGAGAAGGGACATTCGCGGCGCTCAAAGTATTTACGGGCCCGGATGCCAAAACGGAGCTGTGGAGATCGGTTACAGAGCTGATTAGAGCGAGTAATAACGCACGAGACAGGATGCGCTGCCCGCGTGGTTTATCGCCGCCGTGAAATCGAGGCGTTGCGAGAGGCTATATTCCCATACCTTCTCTACAGAATGTTCGCCCTTGGGAACGGGAGGCTTCCGAGATTTTTAGCAGTTTAAGCGAC
>NC_061851.1:37055869-37058369 GCF_019202785.1 Penaeus chinensis | reverse complement strand
TTTATCCCTGTTTATTTTGATCATGAACCATGCCTTTGTATACCTTCATACCTCGCTCAAATTGGTCGGGTGAAAACAGAGAACGGAAAAGACCTTCGAGGTATCTAATATCTATTTCATCGTCTCGGGTTACGCGACCTGTTGGAAATAAAACAAAGGGATACACACACACATATATATAATGCGATTCTGCCAGTATAATGGGGGATGGTGGAGAATCTTTTTTTTTTTTTTTTAAGAATTAAAAAGGTTTATGTTTATAGAGGCATAAAAGAGTAAAAATGTGAAGTTCAAATAGATGTGTCGTGTATTAGTTTGCATCAGGTAAATTTTCTAAAAAAAAAAAAAAACATGAACATACACATATCTCACACTCACACACATGCACACACACACACACACACACACACACACACACACACACACACACACACACACACACACACACACATATATATATAGAGAGAGAGGGGGGAGGGGGGCAGAGCGTGACAGTATACGTATTACTGAGAGCGTCCTTTGTATCTCGAAGAATTTAAGGCATTAATGCTGATTTGGGGGAATTAACACGGAGGGTTAAACCAGTTCCTTCTGGCGGTTTGTGCCAATAAAGTTGAATTTTATTGATAGCAGGTTCTTAAGAGAAGATCAAGAAAGAAAGGGGACGGTGTTTACTAATAACAAAGAACACTGATTGTAAATTGTTCATCTTGGACTGTGTAAAGCTTATCCGATCTCTCTCTCTCTCTCTCTCTCTCTCTCTCTCTCTCTCTCTCTCTCTCTCTCTCTCTCTCTCTCTCTCTCTCTCTCTCTCTCTCTCTCAAACTTTATTTAAACTTAAACTCTCTCTCTCTCTCAAACAGACACACACACACACACGCACACACACACACACACACACACACACACACACACACACACACACACACACACACACGCACACACACACACACACACACACACACACACGCACACACACACACACACACACACACACTCCTGCCGTCGGCCGCTGACCAAAAATATCACCCGAGACGCGGCGGCCAATGCTCTTGCTCTCCTTGTCACTCTCTCGTCAGAAACCCATCAAGGAGGAACATTCACTCCACTTGCCCTTCCCTGAGATTCGTCCTCTATCCATCTCCCCCTTTCTCTCCCTTCTCCCTTATTCCCTTTTCGTTAGGGTTTCCTTAATCCTTGTTCCTAGTCTTTCCTTTGTTTTTCTGATTGTCTTCTTTTCTTTTCTTTCTTTTTCTCACTCTCTTTTTACTTCCATTCCCCTTATTTGTTCCCTCTTTTCATGTTTTCCCCTTGTCTTTTTCCCCTTCCCTTTCTCTCGTCCTTTACCTTTTCCCTCTCTCTTCCCTTTCCTTCTCCCCCCTTCCCCTTCCCTCCCCTCCCCCGACCCCATCCTCCCGCACACATGTCCCTAATTATCATCGTAAACTCAAACGATTCACTCTTTTTCTTCCTCCGAATCTCTTCATAAATCAATCAGCTGACGGCGATTCTGAGGCCACTTGTCCCCTTGATCGCCCACCTTTAACGTATCTACATGGAACGAAAGAAGGAGGAGAAAGAAGGAGGAGAATTAAAAGGGTGAAAAAAAAAAAGAATCATCACAGGTCCCTTTCATGTCCCTCGCTGTGACGGCCGCGTTGGCCCGCCGGTCGAGCACCCACTGGGAGGCTCTTGTGCGTGTGCGTCGCGGCGAAGTTCTCACTGGTCATTAAGTATGAATAAACGCAGGCGCTACAGGTTACTTTAATCAGCTAGGAAACTACAGCAACCTCTTTGTACATTCTAATTTCAGGAGGAAACGCAATGAGTCAGTCACGCAAGGAAATTTGATGTACATTCTGTTTCTTCTTATAAACTTGGTTTTGGTTGCCATACCGAGTTATTTTCGCCTTACGTGAATGCATACACACACACACACACACACACACACACACACACACACACACACACACACACACACACACACACACAATTCACTCTTTTTTACATAATTTTCCTATTACAACATCGTAATGAACACAAACGCTGGAGATCTTAAAGTACTATATACTGTATACGAGTGGGTTCCTCATCCTACGAGCGGTCAGCTGAGAAAGCCAACAAGCAGACGCCATCATGAGTCTGCAATCCCTGGGGCAATTATCTACTGTCGCACTTGAAACTCGATTTATCTTGCTTTAACGTTCTGCAGTTTCGGCAAGAAATAATTTTCTCTTTGGTTATATTCTTACTAATTTCAGCGTTTACATAATTCGCATTTTATTCAATTATAATTTATTTTCAATTTCTTCAGGTGGACTTTTAAGTTAGCATGTTACCTGTTTCTTCGTCCTCCGCCACTCTCACGGACAAGATCTCAACAAAAAATATCTAATAACTATTTACACTTTTCACAAAGATAACCGATTTCTCTCCCCCCCCCCCCCCCCGCCCTTTATCACTGCCATTACCCAGCTCACTACTTCCTCCTACCCACTTC
>NC_061851.1:37050869-37053369 GCF_019202785.1 Penaeus chinensis | reverse complement strand
TCTCCACATCTTACGCCGGAGCCTCATATACCTGACGCCGCGTTCAGAAATACCCAAAGTCTTACAGCTCACAAACTTCCTCTTTCTACCTGACGCCGCGTTCAAAAATATCCAACACGCTTCCTAGCTTAGTTCCTTGCCCGTCTTCTCCTCTCCAGACCTCCATTTTTCCTTCTCGATTTTCTCTCTGTTTCTTATTATCCTTTATTTAATCTCTTTTTCCTCTCTTCTTTTTGTTATCGCTTTCCCTTCTTTCCATTTCTACCCCCCTCTTGCACCACCCTCTTTTCCATTATCACCCTCACCCAAGACTTCAAACAAGACACAAAAACGAAAAATAAATATAGTGATGAAAAAAAAAAACCTATCCTGTCACAACACCAAACATAAGAAGATATTGTGAGATCTCTGTACATCATCCTAAGAAAAAAATTGAGTCTGATGCTGACAGAAGGAAACAGACAAGGCAGCGTGAGTCACCACTTCCGAGGGGGATAATAATAGACAATTTAGAAGCGGTGCGGCTTTGGTATGTCTGAGGCGCTCCGGCGTATGATACGTGTCCGGGCGTACGCTCCGTGAATGGGCGTACGGGGACCGCCTACGCAAGTGCCTTTCCTGAATACATTTGCATTTGTTGTGTAAATAGGAATGATATTGCTGGTGCAGATATTCTTGGACATAACGCTTTCGTTTGTGTTATAGACTTTCCCCACTCTTGTTTCTGGTCGACTCCCTGTGTCAGAAAATCTTCGCGCTACCTATACTGCATTCGTCTCTCTCTCTCTCTCTCTCTCTCTCTCTCTCTCTCTCTCTCTCTCTCTCTCTCTCTCTCTCTCTCTCTCTCTCTCTCTCTCTCTCTCTCTCTTATTCTTCATCCTCTCCTCCCTTTCTCTCTCCCTCTCTTTTTCTTACTCTTTCTGATCCTCGTTGTCATTTATCGTCTCCTTCTCTCTCTCTCTCTTTCCTTCTTCTCTTTCTCCTCCTCTCTCTCGTTGACCTTCTCCTTCTATCTTTCTCTCATTCTCCCTATATCTCACTGACCTTCTCCCTCTGTCTCTCTCTCCTTCTCATCCTCTCTCTTTCCCTCCCCTTCCCTCCCTCTCGTTGGCCTATTCCTTATATCTCTCTCTCCCTCTCCCTTTCCTTCTCATTAATCGTCTCCTTCTCTCTCTCTCTTTCCTTATGTTCTTTCTCCTCTTCTCTCTCGTTGAGCCTTTTCCTTATATCTTTCTCTCCTTCTCCTCCTCTATGTCCCTCTCACTGACCTTCTCCTTCTACCTTTCTCTCCCTTTTCTTCTTCTTTTTTCCTTCTATCTTTCTCTCCCTCTCCTTTTCCTTTTCCTTCTTCTTCTCCTCCTCTCTTCCCTTCTCCCTTTCCTTCTTCACATTCTCCTTCTACCTTTCTCTCCCTCTCCTTTTCCTTCTTCACTTTCCCTCCCTCTCCTTTTCCTTCTCCTCCTCTCGACCCCTCTCCCTTTCCTTTTCCTCCCTCTCTCCCTTTCCCCACCTCTCCCTTTCCCCACAGAGTCAACCACCTCATCGCCATCCCGCATTCCACATTCCGCCTCCACCTGGGATGCCTCAACACTTATCTACTTCCGAAGATCTGACCTGACCCACTTTCGTCACCCGAGCCACGTTGTTTCGCAGTTGGGTTGCTGTGGTCAACCGGAAAATAGCGAACGTTTAAATTTTGAGCGAATGTCGAGACGAAAGAAATGGGTAAATACATTCGCTAACGATGAATAAAAGATTGGAACCAAAATAAATGAATATAAGATGATTTAACGCGGTTACATCGAGTGTCAAAGAAAATGGCTTTGGCAGACTCTTGATACTGTATATTCTTTAAATAGATAAATAATTAGACTTTAAAAAACACAGTTTCATTGAAGTAAACTAATCGTTAAACTAATGGCATCGCTTTCCATGAGGAACGCAAATAGTGAATAAAAAATAAAGTGATTAAGCTGAGACTGTCAAACCAAATGACTAAAACCAATTAAATTGTCACTGTATATTTTCACAGTAAATAAACACTCATCGCACTTCATAATAAGCGTTAAAATGAATGGAAATAAAACGAACCATTATACTCAAAACATTAAACATAATTTGAAATCGAGATCTTGCAGAGGAAATGTATGGTCGGGACACTACAGCCTAAGATCGCAGAGACAGGGTCATTTAGCAAACTGGGGACTGCGGAAGTGTGTTAAAAATAGCCAGCTGGTGACTGTGTACATAGGCTGACGGAGAGGAAGGTTAGTATTCTGTGCTCAGCTTCTCTGTCAGTGTAGCCCTTCGGAAGTCAGAAACCATGACACCAGCTTTTTTTGTTTGCTTTGCCCTCTCTCTCTCTCTCTCTCTCTCTCCTGTTTCTGCCTATTATGTCTGCTTTCGGTCTCTATGTTTTTCTCCCCTTCTTTCTCCTCTCTCTCTCTCTCTCTCTCTCTCTCTCTCTCTCTCTCTCTCTCTCTCTCTCTCTCTCTCTCTC
>NC_061851.1:37028369-37030869 GCF_019202785.1 Penaeus chinensis | reverse complement strand
CGCGTTTCGAAAGACAATTATGTTTTCATGCATACAGCGGTAGTGCACGTGTGTATGGGTGGTCCCCTACTGTGTACCGTGTCGATAACTCTGCATCCTTATTTTTGTGTTCGAAAAAAAAAAAAAAAATGCTGTGAAAACATCCACAGCTTCGAAAATATTCTCAAGAGTAAGTGCTTAAAACTGACATTAATATTGCGTTTACTTAAAGCCACAACTTAAAGCGCATATAAACATCACTTCCCCCTCTGGTTCTTTAAGCTGAGGTTGTGCTCAGGGACAGGCTGAATTTGCATGCATCAAACATTCATCCTCTAAAATGTGCTTCTCTCTTTCTCTTTCTGTCTTTCTTGCTCTCTTTTCTCTTGCGTTGCAACTTTTAATGTTTCCTCTTCTCTTACGCCATGCCATTTTCATTTACTTTGAGCATAATTAAATTGTAAAACTTTAATTGATATTATGCTGCATCAAGTAGATTAAAATCATATCATATCTGACTCAAACGATCAAAGTATGTCCATAAAATAAAACGACACAAGTGAGGAAACCAAGTAAACCCGGCCAGCCAAATGAAGCACTGAGGCTAATCCTCTGCAGCACTCCATGACCCGTGTAAACAATACGTGTGTGATTCAATTACGGCCAAGAGTACGGCAGGTGCAGACTGCGGACCCGCCACGCCACGATCCCCCGGTCGGATGTGGTGGCAACAGTGTCTCTTCGGGACGCTTTCCCCTCCTGACAGGAGCGTAGTAACCAGTCAAACACGATAACTATCTCCTTTCCTCTTTTCTGTGTCTCCCTCGCGACAAAGAATTCCATTCGAAGGCTGATCCTTAGAGCCCAATCCAATATTGTCTGTCTCCCTAAACCCTTCCTTCTCGACAGGAAGATGCAGGCCATCATTCATAAGTCCCTCTTTCTGTTGGTAACTTCCCCTCCTACCCTTTCCCCTCCTACGACTCCTAATCATCGCTCGTAATGGCACTCAGAGGCACTTAGTCCTCACCAAAGGTCGCCATACCTCGAGAATGACTAAGTGTGGAGCCTCCTCTCGCGAGCAATCGATGAAGATAGATCTGACTTTATTTGTGACTGCTTAATGATATGTCGACATAGCCAACTCCCTCCCCTAAGGGTCAAAACTCACCTTGTATCTCCCTTCCCCTTTCCCCCTTTGCGCCCACGCCTCACCCCGCGCCTGCCGCCCTTTAATCAGCGCGAAACGAACACGCCTTCGTACCTTCCTCCGCGTATCTTCCCTTTGCTCGCCGGATGGATGGAAGACCCGCGTGAGATGTTCGTCTTATTTTTGGCAACTGCAATACTAATTAGAGTTTATTTCGCGAGGGGGCGCGAGATAAAGGCTTCTTCTGCGGTAAGGTGAGACGCCTTTGCTAGCCTGGCGTTAGCATGCGGAACATGGCATGCTTAAAAGTCGCCATAAATAAAAGCACGGAAAAATGGTAAGGTAACTCCACCTTTAAATAACTCACATATGATTCTACTTGTCGTCAATTGTCTGTTTGATGTAATTAGCCCATTTTCTTTTGAAATAATGCTCAGTCCATAAAAGGACCTGAAGAGAGTAAACGAACGAAGAAAAAATATTTTTGAAAGGCGTCTGAAGGTGACCCGCAGCTCAGACATGGATCCAAGTTAAGGATACAAGATTTATAATATCCCCAAAGTCGATTACCTACGAAGAACCACAAACAACATTTCCTGCCAACGAACACACTAGGGCTTAGTACTTACAGGATTTCGTTATTTTAACCGGACAGGTGATGGTAGTCACGATATATGTCCTGTTAAGATAACAAACAGCAGTCCACTCAAAAAAACGATAAAATAAGAAATCCATGACAAACATTTTAGGTGAAATTCGGAGTTTCCTTCCACAGTTCCCCAAATATTTAAACAAAACAGCGTCGCCCATCTATCCATCCCAGGCTTCACGAAAAGGCTCAGGAATTTCGAATCTACTCAAAGGCCTTACGGGAGAGAGAGAGAGAGAGAGAGAGAGAGAGAGAGAGAGAGAGAGAGAGAGAGAGAGAGAGAGAGAGAGAGAGAGAGAGAGAGAGAGAGAGAGAGAGAGAGAGAGGACACAATGCCTGAGTGGCCGGGGCAGCCACAAAGTCCGGCAGAATAGCTCAAGATGCCTATATTCAGCGGTGAGCAAGGAGTAGCACACGACACTACAGATAATTGGGGGGTAAACAAGAGTTCGGCCATGACATCACCATCTGGCGGCACACCCTTAGTTGGTACTCGGGGAAGAAGCTCAGCGAAAAGGGGTCGTGCTTCTGTGACTCTCCAGGCACCGCGGCCCGCTTCCCATTCATTATATAACGCGGTAGTAATAGCACAATCAAGTAATACAGATTACGCTCGAGGACACGTGTGTTTGTAGTATAGGGGCGTAGGATTTTTTTTTAGGATAAGTGGAATTTGAGTTTATTTATAATTTCCTTTTTATAATGGATATCATGAAATGCTA
>NC_061851.1:37005869-37010869 GCF_019202785.1 Penaeus chinensis | reverse complement strand
CTCTCTCTCCTTTCTCCCCTCTCTCGTCCCTACTCCCTCTCTCTCTCCTTTCTCCCTCTCTCTCTTTCCTCCCTCTCTCTCTCCTTCTCCCTTCTCTCCCTCTCCTCTCTCCTTCTCCCTCTCATCCCTCTCCTTCGCCCTCTCTCTCTCCTTCTCCCTCTCTCCTCTCCTTCCCCTCTCTCTCCTCCTCTCTCCCTCTCTCTCTCCCTTCTCCCTCTTTCTTCCTTCTCCCCCCCTCTTCTCTCCCCCCCCTCTTTCTTCCCCCCCCTCTCCTCCTCTACCCCTCCCCCTCCTCTCTCCCCCCTCTCTCCCCCCCCCTCTCTCTCTCTCTCTCTCTCTCTCTCTCTCTCTCTCTCTCTCTCTCTCTCTCTCTCTCTCTCTCTCTCTCTCTCTCTCTCTCTCTCTTCTCTCTCTCTCTCTCTCTCTCTCTCTCTCTCTCTCTCTCTCTCTCTCTCTCTCTCTCTCTCTCTCTCTCTCACTCTCTCTCTCTCTCTCTCTCTCTCTCTCTCTCTCTCTCTCCTCTCTCTCTCTCTCTCTCTCTCTCTCTCTCTCTCTCTCTCTCTCTCTCTCTCTCTCTCCCTCCCTCTCCCTCTTTTATTTTTGTCGGAACTGTTCTACATACCCCTATTCTCCTAATGCGCCTGCTTATTTGTTTGTCTGTCTTCCTGTCTCTGGCTGATCGGTTGGCTGGCTGGATACCTACCTACTTATCTAACTACCTTCTACCTACTTGCCTACCTACCTACTTATCTACCTACCTACCTACCTACCTACTTGCCTGCCAACCTACCTACCTACCAACCAATCTACCAAACCTGTTAGCCTGCTTATCTCTCACCCTAACTATTCCTAACGACCACATCAATTTACTTGTTGTGGGCTGGCCTCCTGCGTAAGTTTGTAAGTCTGTAAGTCCCCTCTATACATCACCTTAATTAGGGCCCGCGTATCTACATTTCCTTTTACTACAACTTTCTCCCTTCGCAAGTTGAAACATCCCTGGTGTATCGCAGTATAAAAGGAATGGCATTTTGAAATGTTTTGTGAGAAATTGCTGAATTATAGATCAATGTGTCGATGCGAAGTTTACATTTTATTTCTCCTTTATTAATTAACCATTGAATAAATAATAACATCAGGTGTGTGTGTGACACTTCCGCGCGGTTCAAAATACAATGCGAACACCTGAAACACGAACAATTCCATTGACAATAGTAATAATAATAAAAAAAAACACGAGAGGTTTAGTTTCTACCACACTTTGCTTATACATGAAAAGAATGTATGAGGCGCTGAGCAAGATCCCTCCTCCCCCCTCCCCTTCCCCCTTCCCCCAACCCCCCTTCTGTCCAACATTCTACACATAACCCGCCCGAAAAGAGCGCATGTGCGGCTGATTCACACGCCCGCGCACATCAAAGGCCAAAGGCGAACACACTCCCGAACTGCGCCGGGGATTCCCCTCTTGAGTTTTATGAAGACGCGCGAGTGAGTCTTCCTCCTGAACATGTCAGGGCTTCAAAAAGGGGATCCAAAGCCAAGCGCCCTGGATTCTCTCGTCTACTAAATATGCCGGCGATCTAAGGAAGCGCGGAAATAGATACACAAAGAAGAAGAAGAGGAGGAGGCAGAAGAAAAAAAAACACGAAGAAGAAAAGGATCGCCGTTTATTACACACAAGAGCCTGCGGTGAAGCCTTGTATCGTCGACCCCCATCTATCAGCAAACACAACGGGGGAAAAAGCGTCTCGATTTTCCCTTTCGGCCTCGTGCTTATATCCCTACTTATGTACGTTGGAGTTACAGGGCGCAGGGACGTTAACGCATTAACATAGGCCGTAACACATTTTAAAATCATCAGTCAGACCTGCTTCGCTAAAATTCTGATTTTTATAATGTGATTTGAAGATTACTCCCTGTCATAAACTATTTGTTCACCCAGAGTATCTGTGCTAGCATTTGGATTCATTAGGGTACTTATCATATATCAATGTAATTATAAGTTAACCTGTTCAACTTTAGTTTATGATCCATGAGACCATGTGTAATATTTTTAACAGTATATACATAAATACATATATATAGATAGATAGATAGATAGATATACAGATATGGAGATATATAGATAGAGCTCTAGCTATATATATATATATATTTATAAATATATATCAATAGCTATATCTATCTATCTATATATCTATCTATATATATAAAACCACTTACATCTATATCTAAGAGGCACACCATACAAAATATCCTCTGAAAATTCACACGAGTTGTAAAATAGAAAGAACAAGACTAAAAAGTAAGGAAATACGATCCGCATTTCCAAACCAGAAACGACAAAATGAGAAGCAACACTCACCAGATCAACGCTGCGATTCTGCCTACTGTTGAGCATGAATTAATTCTTGGTTCGGTTAATTTACAGAAAGTTTTACATCTTACGTCATGCAAAAGAGTCCATTGGCAACAGGATGCAAAAATAGCAGTTTAGTGGATTCTTTATTTTTTTATTTTTTTATGTAGACGAAGACCAAGGAAAACAAGCGATTTCCCAACATGCAGAGACGAGGATGTTTTTTTTAGAGCATACCCTTTATCGCTTTGATCAATTTTGAAGCAATGATACTTATCGAGAAACAACAACAATGCTAATACCTTTAACTTTAAATATTTTCGTCGGTAACCATAAGGAAAACAAAAAAGAGGGAAAAAGAATGACACCTTTATCTCAAATTGAAATCGATGTTTATGTGTAGGAAATGGGTAAACTCAGGTAAAAAAAAAAAAAAAAAAAAAAAAAAAAAATACCACAATGGAAACATCACCATCAAAGCTTGGTTAGACTCCCCATCAAAAAAAAAAGGTAAAAAAAAAAAAAAAAAAAAAGGTTCGGCGACAGAGTAAGGGAGATATAAAAAAGCGGGACGAGGAAATATCAGAGCAAAGTCTCTCCGACGTTTCATTCTTGTATAATAGGCAGGAGTGTTAGTTCGGATGCGCACAGAATTAACCCCAGTCTCATTAATCCAACAAAAGGAAGTCAAATACGTTGGAAAGGCGTTTTTTTCGCTTGTTAAGGAAAAATGGGAAAGGGGTCAAGAGAGGTCTGCAGCTCCGGGTTAAACAAATCAGAAAAAATAAAACCAGGAGGGAATCATTAATGGGAAAACACCCTACACCTTCCATACTGATGAGTAAGCCGCTCCAGAGTTGCCAAAGAGCACCGCGAGCGAATGGATGACCAGCGTCTCGACTCACGCACAGTACTCCATGCCATACAAACCGCTGTCAGGCATCGGCCCCAACATCATTAGTAAACACACACAAGGGAAAGGCCTGTTCACCTTTGCTCGACTCCCTCCCGGGCACAAGGGGGGCTTCTTCGCTCCTCGACTTGCCCAACTTATGCCCCCTGGCGACCGGGTCCGGGCGGGGGGACGTGAGCTCGTTCTGCGAGTGAGATTCCGTTCGACTCTTGGACGAGAGCGAACCGAAGCCGAGAATCTGTTCGATCTCGTTCAGCAGAGTCGACTCGTCCAAGCCAAGCTCCTGTAAGGCTGTTGGTGGAATGAACAACGAGTGTGAGGGGGAGGAGGTGGAAAATGCTGGAAGCGGAGCACCAGGCGGAAGAGAAGGTAAGACAGGTGGAGAAAGCGAAATGGAGAGACATCGAAATGACCAAAGGACACAAGAACATAATCTTAAGGGGGATGTAACATATACAAGAATACAGTGTAAATTAACATATGAACTACATATATTGACACGCTAATATCTAACAACATCGTACATACAAGCAAAATGTACAAGGCTCAATTCAGGTATCTATAAAAACGCCGCTCGATACAAGGATTTTACTACCGTGAAAGGGCATACATACGTGTATTATATAAATATAAATATATATATATATATATATTATTCATATATCTATATATGTAATGTAGGTATGATTTATATACATACATAATCATACATTATTATATATATATATATATATATATATATATATATATATATTATTATATATATATTATATATATATATTATATATTTATATTATTATAATTTATATATTATATAATTATATTATATATATACATATTATATATTTATATATATATTAATATAATTTTATATAATATATATATTATATATATATAATATACATACATACTAACACACACACACACACAAATAGATGTATGTTTGTGCGTATTCCAACATACAGAGGGATGGAAAGCCTTCAGTTTACTTTTGGGTGCAAATCTGACTTTGAGGAAAAGGATCAGGACTCTACAAGGGACAAACGCCATCTCACTGACTACTGCCTGATACACGAGGTTTCGGCAATCAAGGGGGTATCTAGTGGTCCATTATGCTCTTTTACAAAACCTTTGTTTGCCACCATTTGCCATAAAAGTAAATGCAGTGCAACGTCTATAAATAAAATGGTAAAGATCTATACATATATGCATATATATATATATATATATACAGGCATATACATACATACATACACACATACATACACAAGTGTGTATATATGTGTGTGTGTGTGTGTGTGTGTGTGTGTGTGTGTGTGTGTGTGTGTGTGTGTGTGTGTGTGTGTGTGTGTGTGTGTGTGTGTGTGTGGTATGTGTGGTGTGTGTGGTGTGTGTGTGTGTGGTGTGTGTGTGTGGTGTGTGTGTGTTTGTGTGTGTGTATGCATACACACACACATATATGTGCATATATACAAGTATACACACACACACACACACTCGTATTTAGATATTTGTGTATGTATGTCCATATTCTCCTTATATATACTATCGAAAACAGATTCCCGTAACAGGCAAGACAGAGCTAATGATCGTCTTAGGAGCTAAAAAAATGTATGTGTACTCTTGTAACGTTATTTCCACTTTCAAAATTGGCCTTATGATCACAGTAGAAAGCGTTCATGGACGTCTTTAATAATCGCAAGTACAATAAACGTCTGTTACAGCCGA
>NC_061851.1:36998369-37000869 GCF_019202785.1 Penaeus chinensis | reverse complement strand
TTGAAATGTCCGCTGTTAATTCAAGGGATACAGATTGAAGGTCGATTAGATAAGTTGCAATAGATACAGGAAGAACAAGTTGCTTAAAACGCTGACGTACAGAAGTCTTTGTCGAGAAAAGGATAAAATCTGTTAGCAAAGAAAGACTTTAGATAACCTATAGATAAGACCCGGATCTACGGTAAAAGGGTTTCCAATTTGTCGAAATGTGTGAACCAGAGCAAACAATAACTTGAGAATAAAATTACGACTGATATTCTAACTTGCATAATTTAAATCAAATCAAATTTAAATATTGATAATTCATTAGATATCTTAGAGAACACTGGTGACATAGCCCCTGTTACGGACTATGCACTATTCTACTATTTCACTGGACAAAACAGGTCAAATCTATGGCCACAGCGCAACGTGTAGGATCACGGCAACTTTGGTACTTGAAATCTTCACTATGAAGTTTCTTCAAGATTCACAGGTCCAATGACAGCGTAGTAATGATGCTAAGACGGCAAGGACTTCGTACACATTGTGCAAAGGAATCAACGAGACGGGAGATATGGGGCGAGAGACATAGAAAATGGCAAAGACAAATAGAGACAGAGTGAGTGAGTGAGTAAAGAGTGAGTGAGTGAGCGCGCGCGCGTGTGTGTGAGTGTGTGTGTGCGTGTGCGTGTCTGTGTGCGTGTGCGTGTGCGTGTGCGCGTGTGTGTGTGTGAGTAGACAAAGAATAAGCATACTACCAAGACATCCTAAAAGTACAAAAGAATAATATATGAGAGACGTAGAAAAAGGGGAAAGAAAGGAACAGGGAAAAAAGAGGAAAGAGGAAGAATCGCGAAAACTCAATTGACCTCGTTCTTTGGCATCGTCTGTCGTTGTAACTGATGGAACGACTTAGTGTGCACAATTTACAGCCAACTTTTTCCCCCGCGTCTTTATTTTCCTTTTTTATAATACTCCGTTTAATTCTTTCCCACTCCCCCTACCTTCTTCCCCCCCTCCTCCCTACCCTCACCCCCCCTCGCCTCCCTCATCCCACGTAGATAAGCCCTGAATGGCCAATTTGATAAGTATAACATAGCTCACTGCACCGAGACGCCACATTCGCAGCGATCAACATTCGACCAAAACATTCTTCGCTTCCATTTGTTTTTTTGTCACTCGCTTCTTTTTTTTCTTTTCTTCTCGCTCTCGCTGTCTGTCCGGGTATTCCCACGTGCCGAGCGTTTTTCACTCCCACACGCACTCTCTCTCTCTTCCTCTTTCTCTTTCTCTCTCTTTCATTTGCTCATTCTCTTTCTCATTCTTCCGGTCACTATCACTGTCATTATCACTGTCACTGCCACTGTCACTGATTCTGTCTCTGTCTGTGTGTCTGTCTGTTCGTCTTTCTCTGTCTCTGTCTCAGCGTCTGTTTTTTTTCTCTCTCTCTCTCTCTCTCTCTCTCTCTCTCTCTCTCTCTCTCTCTCTCTCTCTCTCTCTCTCTCTCTCTCTCTCTCTCTCTCTCTCTCTCCCCCTCCCTCCCTCCCTCCCTCCCTCCCTCCCTCCCTCCCTCCCTCCCTCCCTCCCTCCCTCCCTCTCTCCCTCCCTCCCTCCCTCCCTCTCTTTCTCTCTCTCTCTCTCTCTCTCTCTCTCTCTCTCTCAGGCTAATTCGAGCGTTGAAGTCAAATCTCGGCCTGGGGACGAAAACTACAGTACTTCCCTATCGTTATTTTGCCAGCGGACAGAAGTTATTTCCGTGTTATGTTCCCGACGCGGAGGCTGCGCTAATCTCGCGGGACATCTGCGGTCGGAGGAGGGATCATCGGCGACTCCTCCCGCCTCGACGAAGATGCTAAGGATGCGGATGAAGTCAGGTGGGAGGAACTGTCTTCTGGGGGTTCAGGGGTTGAGAGACGTCGTGAGCGTTCAAATAAATAAGGCTGTGGGAGTTGATTTCAACAATCGCACACGCCGAGCTGCTCTTATAAGCACGCGCGGGCAACGTGATACGGCGTGTCCTGTCGAAGTGACAAGATTGCAGCTGATATTGTTAGGACACTTATGCTCGTCTTGCCATTAGTTACAGGGCGTCATGGAAAGGGCTTTATGGACAGAAGCAGTTTAAAGACTCACGTGTGTGTGTGGGAGGGTGAATCACCTAATTGGGTGATTGTGCATGTGTACATATGCATTTGCATGTTCGTGTACATGCCTGTGCTTGTGCGTATTCGTGGATGTGCATTCGCTATGAGTATGTGCAATAAAAGGACTTACAGTTAATCCCAAACCACACCTTATCCCCTAGAGATTCCACCTCCTGGCTGCACTCACTATCACGCAAGGAAGAAAGAGTCGGGTGCAGGTCTGGCTCCATGTAAATCGCAGCGCCCCTACCTCATGGCTCGGCCGGGGGAGATTTGTGCACTAATCTCGCGCTCTGTTTAGCAAGGTTGAGGAGCCTCGCTATGTAAACTGAGGGTCGACTTGCACATCTCTCTCTCTCCCCCTTACCTGTGCA
>NC_061851.1:36985869-36993369 GCF_019202785.1 Penaeus chinensis | reverse complement strand
GGCCCTTGGGCCCTACACCCGCACGCCTTATTACAAATCGGGTCAACAGCGAGTGCCACCTGTTGGAGGTTCTCCTTCAGGTAGCACGCCATCACTCTAAAATCTACTAGAACAAACGATGTTATTTTTGTAGTTTCTATCAATGGTAATTACTCTATCTCACACGGGTATTTCTAAGAGGTTGTTTGTTACACGATGGAAGGTTAGACGGGCGGCTGGGGGTCACTACGGCCATTGAAGGCGACTCAAATGTCCTACTGGCACTCGATTTGACCCCGAACATGTCACGACATTTCGGGGATTCGGAGGTTAAATTCACACCACAAGCACAGTGCCTCGTTTCCGCTGCCTGCCGATGTGTGGCGCAAGCGGCACTCACCCTCCTTACTCACGAACAGGTCCAGGTCATTCGCCACCCTCGTCGAGATCTCCCCTCCGCCCTCGATTGTGGGCGTGGTGGGTTCCGCGACCGGCGTGGGTGGAACGCCCAGCTTTAAATCGAGTGTTTTCTTTGCGGCGTTCTCCTCGTCTTCATCGTCGGTGTCACCGAAATGCAAATCCTTCTCCTTCTTCCGGTCCTTCACGCGCTTTAGGAACTCCTCGACCACAAGCTCGCGCTGGGTGGGGGGCGTGGCCTCTCGCTCGACCTCGCGCTTCGGCTTACTCACTTTGATAATCTTTTTCTCCTTTCTTTCCACGCGCGTTTCCAGGGCTTCCCAGTACTCCTTCATGAGCTGCTGGCGTGCGCGGTCACTGTCACTCACGGGAGGCTCAATCAGGCGTCTCGGCTCCCCGCACGGCACAGGTTTGAAGTAATTCAGGAATCTCTCCTCCGCTTCTAGCATTTCTCTGGTCGGCGGGATCCTCAGTCCCCCCTTGTCTTCCTTCTCCTCGCCCTTCGCATGCTTCGCTTTCGGAGTTCCCTGGAAATATGCCAAGTATCGCTTCTCGGCCTCGCGCTGCCGCTCGTCGGGCTCGGTCTCGTTGTCATAGGACTCGCTTCGAGGGCGTGGGCGTGGCGGGCCAGGGTTGAAGTATGACAGATACCGCTTTTCGGCCTCGATCTGCTGGGCGTCGGGCTCGGGCGTGCGTTCGGTCTGCGACGACGTTCGAGGGCGAGGCGGACCGGGGTTGAAGTAGGCGAGGTAGCGCCGCTCAGCCTCGAGCTGCTCAGCGTCGGGCTCGGGCGTGCGTTCGGTCTGAGACGAGGATCGGGTACGAGGAGGACCCGCATTGAAGTACGATAAGAAGCGCTTCTCTGCCTCTAGTTGTTCCGGGTCGGGTTCGGGCTGCTTCTCGGGCGTCCTCCTCGCGCGGGGCTTGGGCGGCCCGGGTTCAAAGTAGGCCTGGTAGCGGCGCTGAGCAGCCAGCTGGGCTTCGTCTAGCTCTACTGATTTGACAGATTCGTTCTCACTTGGAGTGGAAGCACGAGGAGGACCTACGAAGTAGTTGTTGTATCGTCGCTGGGCCTCGAGTTGCTGGTAATTGATCTCTGTTTCGCGGGGCGCGGCGCTCCTCTTGCTCTGCTTAAACGGAGGCTCCTGGAAATACGAAAGGTAACGGCGCTCAGCATACACTAGCTCCGGGTCGCGCTCGTCGAGGGGCGTGCGGGGGCGCGGCGGCGGGGGCGGCGACGACGAGTGACCTCTCTTCTGCTCCCCTGCCGGGTACTTCGCTGACTTCACGATATCATTCCGGCAAATGGTGTCCTGTGAGTCTCGCCTGGTGTCCTCCGCGGCCTCCTGCCCACCATTGACGTCACTGGAGCCATTCACTTGCGTGCCGGGGCGCAGCTCCATGGTCGTCGGTAACTGACTCAGCAGCTTGTTGGTGCGGTCAAGACGAGCGAAGAAGAGCCACTCTCCCAACCCCTGAGCCCGTAGCCGATGGGAGCCGAAGCCCCCGGGTTGCCTCGCCGGGTCGCTATCGCTCGAGGGCGTTTCAGGTAAATCCGTTGATAAATCACCTACACTGTTACTTGATCCCTCAGCGAGGACACTATCCTGGGTGCGGGGCGCGGTCGTGGCACCTCCGTCGTCAAGGTAAGGGAACACGGGCAGCGTGGACTGAGGGCACCAGGTTAGCGGTCGTCGGGGGGGATCGCTGCGGTACGACAGTTCTGGGTCTGTAGTGTAGCCAGAATGGGCACGGGCCGGCTGGCACGGGTACAGAGACTCTACCGTGGCGACGCTACGATCAGCACTGGCAGTAGCTGGCGCCGGGAGCCAGGTATCGGAGGGGTCTGAGGGGGGTGGTGGAGGGAGTGGTGGCGGCGAGGGTCGTGGTGGCGGTGGAGGAGGTATTGGAGGAGGTGATGGGGACTTTGGCAGGGCTGCTGGGGCGGCCTCCTTATCTGTAGCAGGTGGGCTTTGAGGCGGACCTGAAGCAGAAGGGTCATAAGGAGGGATGGGGGCTTCTTTGTCGTCGTAATAGCTTCGGCGTTGCTGATATATTTTATGCAGCTCTTGAAGGCGGAGGAGCCTAGAGCCTTCCTCGCCGCAGAACTGGTCGAAGTATGCTCCGGCGTCGCCCTCGGTCGCCTGGCCGACATCTGTCAGCCTGTCCATTCTGGGGGAGGGCAAGGTCAGTGGCTCGTCAAAAGCGGACTCGGGGGGAGGAGCGGGGATAGGAGGGGGGGCCGGGGGAAGGTTTTCTACGGGCGGAGCAGGTTGTGACGGAGGTGTTAGTGGCACACTTTCCTTACCATGAGCTGGGGTGGAGGGAGGAGGTGGAGGGTCATGCCCTGGTTGCCCGAAGGGTGTCCACGTGCCGAGTAGCGTCTTCTTCCCCTCTGCCTTCATTAACACCTCCGAGTCGGTGGCATAGCCACGGTCCTCCGCCGGCGCCTGTACCGGAGGTTTTGCTCTGTCCGGAGTCTGCCTGAGGCGGCCGTTCCCTCGTCGTGCCCCGGGGTCGCTCAGGTAGCCGTCCTCCTGCCCATCGGCGCTCAGGCGACGGACGGGGCGCGGCACAGGAGGCTTTCCTCTCGGGAGCTTGGGCACAGGAGCAAAGCTGGGGTACACGTTGGCCCGGATCTTTGCTGTGGTCTGGGTGTCTGCTGCCTGCTGAGTAGCTGCTACATTACCTGGCGCAGGTGCGGCTGTTTCTACTGGGCGATCTGGTGACTGGTGATTATGGTGAAAGATATTGTCACGTGTCTGCTGCACGTGCTGCGAAGCACCAACTGGAGTCTGCTGCGAATTATGAGAGGCACCAGCTGCTGCCTGCTGCACGAGATGAGAAAATGAAGCAGAAGACTGATGTGAGTCACTGGGTAGTGTATGCATGACGCCAGAAACATCAGCTGATGTCTGCTGTACGTGGTCAGAGGCGCCAACTGCTGCCTGGTGCGCGTGGGGAGGAACACCTGCGGGCTCTGCTTCTACAGCATAAGCCTGCCGCGTGTCAACTACACCGCCCACCGCTCTGGCACTGGGCTCGGGTGCCTCCTCGGGAATGGGTGCCAGATCATCTGTGGATACTGAATATGACGGCCGCCTATCTAACCTTCCGTCCCTCTCAGATTTAGTGTGAGCATTTTCAGTGGCGAGAGATTGAGATTGCGTTACGTGGTTAGGGAAGGAGTCAGGAAGAGATTTAGGATCAGCAGGGAAGTATGAAGCGTCTTTGGAGGTAACTAGGGTCTTGCTAGTCTCCATAGTAACATTAGTAGGACTAGAGGTCAACCTACCGTTCTCCCACGTGAGGTCCGAGTCCCACCGGGGGGGAGGGTCGGCGGTCTTCTTCAGCCGCGTGGTGTCATCTCCGTTCTCTGCAAGCACGCTCTTCAGCTCTTCCACCACCTGCATGGGCATCTTTTGCTGAAACTGACGCGGAGGGACTTCGGGAGCCTTCTTCTGCTTCTGCGGCTGCATGACGCTCTGTTGCTGAAGCTCCTGGATCATCATCTGCTGCTGCTTGTGTAACTCTTGCATCTGCGGGTCCTTGGCCTTGGCGTCGTTCGTGGGCCTGAACAGCCACTTGCTGGCGTCGTAGCGCCCCGAGGCATTCTCCTCTAATTCCGACTCGGTTTCCAGGTCTGTCTCGTACTCGGTGTCCGTCTGCGAAGCCGCTTCATACATGCGCACCAGACGAGTGGCGTCCGTCTGTATGGCGATCGTGTTGCTCTTTACCATCTCCTTTACAGATTTCGCTCGAGGCGAGGCATCCTGTTCCGTCTGGGTTACCATCTCCTTCGTCTCTGTGGTAGTGCTCGTGTCTTGTGTCTGTGCTTGAGGTGCCTCGGAAACTGAAGTGTCTTTCTGAGTTGCCATGTCAGATCTGTCATCTGATCTATCTCTTACGACTGTTGATTCAAATGCCTTACCCTGCTTTTGCGTTTTGCTCGATTTATTTTCATTTGCGAATTTAAACATCTCAGCTGTCAATGCAGCAAGAGCATCAATATCAGCTATTTCCTTTTTCTCTAATTCAGGGCTCTTGCAAGCTTCCTGCTGAGAATCTGGCAGCTGCTTATCTTTTCTATCTTCAGTTGCTTTGTAAGTCGTCTCCGATTTCGATTCTGTTGTTTCTACTACCACAGACGACTCTATTATCAAGCGTTCTGTCTCTTCTGTCTTTACTTCAGAGATGTCTTCTGTTTTCGTGTCAGGCTTTACTTCGGGCTTCATGTCTGACTTTGTTTCAGACTCTGCTTCTGGCTTTTCTTCACGCACTGCTTCGGGCTCTGCTTCAGGCTTTGCTTTAAACACTTTCTCATCATCTACCTTCATCTCTCCAGGAGCAACTTCTTCAAAGGACTCGCAGGGAATTACTTCAGTAGTTATTTCTCCGACCTGGGTTTCAGGAATTTGAGGGGTAACTTCAATAATCTGTGAGTCCAAGATGTCTTTTGTAAATCTGTCCTTTCTAAATTTGTATTTTCTTTATTTGTTAGTTCGACTCTTTCAGAAATATCAGCTTTATTTTCTTTTTCCACATTTGTGGCTTTCGTCGGTGACTCGACTATAGTTTCAGCTGTATCAGGCTGAAGTGAGAGGGTCTCTTCTTCTTTCTCTTGAAATACTGCAAATGGATTAGCATTATCGTAAAAAGACTCGTTGTGATCACCCTCTAAGGGCGTCGTGGCGCTTGACGTTAGAGTACTGAAGGACAATGTTGGTTCACTTGGAGTCGGAAGGGACACCTGATCCTCGTTTAGAGATTCCTGAATCACGGGAAGCGGCAGTGTCCTTGGCGGGTACATCACCACCACTGCTGTCTCCGGGGCAGGTGCAACGGATATCGTCGCCACGGAAGTCACTGGTATCGGGTCCACGAGGCCATCGCTGGAATGGCTGTCTGTCGTGGACGCCACAGAGGGCGAAGCTTCAGAGTTCAGAATGATGATTTCGTTGATAACTGTTGCAGATGAACCTGAAGTCGTGACAGGAGGAGGAGGAGGGGCTTTCACCCTTCTTTCTGTTATTTCTATGCTTTCTGTTATTTCTTCCACTATTTCTGCAATGTCTTCAGGATGACGAGTCGTTTCAACAACCTGTATGTACGTGGGAGCGCATGTCTCAAGTTCTGTTACTTCATCATAAGGAGGCAAGGGCGGAGGAGATTCGTCCTTGAGCGCGGCATTGACCTTCAGGTTTTCGGCGCGGGTCTCCTTGACCGACTCAACGGAGGTCGTGGAAGTCGTTTCAGATTGCATGTCGGTACTCAACTCCTCGACGGGCGCGGGTATTAACTTCTTTCTTCTTCTTGGAGGTTTGGCTCGCTCGGGTAGCCTGGGAAGCAAATTCTCGGCTCGCGTGTTAATGTCCTCGACGGTCGAAGGAAGATTCAGGATATAGACATTTTCCATTTCCTGCGTCGTCTCTTCACATTCCTTGAGGATGACTGTTTCCTGCTGCTGAGCTTCACATGTGATCATCTGTGGTCCTGAGAGCCTGTGAGAATCCTTCGCTTTCTCATCCACTATTATTGGTTTTACTGCTTCTGTTTTCGCGTCTTTGGGTTCATCATCGCTCTTCTTCTGAGTATCGGTGTTCAGATCAAACCTCACTTCCTTCTTGAGTTCCTGGGAAGCGGTGAGAGATCGGTTGCTTCCCTTAAGGCTTGACTGACTATCAGTTAGGATTGTTTTCTTTTGTAATGAAGACGAATTATTTGAGTATTTTACGTCTTTCCTATATCCTTCTGCATCTTCACTTTCGCTTTCAGACGTTGTCAGTACATCCGATTTACGATTCTTTCGTTCCTTGTATTTCTTTCTAAGATATTTCGGTGACCCTTTCTTGAGAAATTCGGCGATGTTAAAGCCTTTCTTTGACTCGTCGCCTTTTGAAGAATCTGGCGTGATCGGCCTGCTTGATTTAGAATCTGGGGTGTCAGGCCGCAGGGACTGTGGAGTGATAGATCGGCTAATCTGCGGGGTCTCAGAGCGACTAGAATCATCTTTAAGAAGCTCATTAGGCAAAGAATCGTCCTTCTGCAAGTTGGGTGTGTCAGCGTCATCTCCGTCTTTGCTTTTATCCTTCTTCCGAACTTTAATCATTTCCAAAATTCTCTCCTTTACCTTTTCGAACTTGCTTCCCGTGGCCGTCTGGCGGGGCGCTACTTCGGCAACAGCTTCTGTATCAGGTACTGGTGTCGCAGCCTCGGTCTCGATGATTTCGGCGTCTTCTGTCAACTGAGCGTCTCCTTCGGCCAAAGGGGGTGGGCCCTCGACATCCTCGCGGATGTCGAGAAGAAGCTGCCGCAGAAAGGCCTCGTCCATATCGTCCGGAATGGCAGTGTTCTCCAGGGTGTCTAAGAAATCATTGAGATCGCTCTCTTGGAAGCTTCGGCGCAGTCTCTCCAGTTCCTTGAATACCTTATCATTGTTATAAGATTCCCGAGATATGTAAGGCTGAATTTCCTTGGAGCGTGAAAACCAGCGACGTTTCACTTCAACTTTGGGTGGCTGACTGCCAGCTGTCGGAGGCAGAGGAGGCTTGTCCTCAGATATAATTACAGAAACTTTTTCCTCTTTTGTATACCTGTCATTCTTGTGTACATTCTCCGGGGAAAATGAGCTTTCAGGCTTATCTACGCCAACATGCCTTTCAGAATTGTTGGAATTTTCGTATATGTTTTGCGCAGAAGCTACTGTCGTGCTGTCACCTGATTTCAATTCATATGCTTCAGTATTTAGGTGTTGATCTGAGAAAAATATTTTCTCACCTGATAGCTTTGTGCGACTTGCGTCGCCTGGGACAGGTGTGGCACGTTCGTCGTCACTACACTGTCGCTTCAACAGCAGCGTCTGCGCCGCCTGTTCAATGCTCTCGAGCTCATCAATAGCGTCTTTGATGCTTGTTTGCCTAGTCTGGTCGGGTTGCGGGGTCTCCTTCGGGATTATATCGGGGTCTGTGTTTTGGTTTAGTGAAGGGACCTTAACGTCGTCCTGTGCTTCATCGAGATATGACAGACGTGAATTAATCGAAGAGAGCTCTGACATGTCTTTGGCAAGAGTATCGTCTGAATTTGCTGTAGCGGATGAAGCCACTG
>NC_061851.1:36970869-36975869 GCF_019202785.1 Penaeus chinensis | reverse complement strand
GCTTACTCAGGTAAGTCGTCCACGAATCCGAAACGACCATGCACATTCAAAATTACAACAGTTAACATCAATACGGAAAACAAGACTGTCTCATGCTTTCTCCCCAGCCTCCAGTTCAGTGCCACACCACGGGTCCTGACTGTGGCACTCCCTGGAGTAGACACTCAAGGGAGACGGTGGCACTGTCACGTTAACGGGGGCGTGATGCTCGTGCACAAACGCAAAAAAGAATACACTCATGCAAGACGCATATCAGTCATGAAATCATAGAGGGATGTTTTTCTATCTTAAATTTTACTAAATCCTTTTATCTACTTATTACAGTAAATAATGAGGGATCAACCTGTATCAATGGATTCTTTTTTTCTTTTCTTTTTTAGAAAGTAAATGTAAATACACTTGAAGCTGTGATACATAAAAGTACACACACGTAATTGATCAGTGGACAGAATTTTTTTTTTTTTCGAAATCCCTCTATGTATTCATTACTTAAGATGAACTTACACAATATAACATAACACTAAAAAGTTAAAATTGAAGATAAAAAGGAAGGGACATAATAATAACAATTATAATATAAATTATAGTAAGCAATCATAATAATAACAATGATAAGCATCAAAATAAAATACAGATTTTGCTTTAGACAATGAGCATAATCCAACTTGTTTAAATTAATAATCACATCACAAATTACACATCTGATCAGAGAAAAGTTAATAAGACGGTATAAAAAAAATCTTCGCAAAGATCCTTTTGTTTAATCTTAACAAGGAACTCGTATTTGTTCCCGTAACTCACCGTTGTCAGAAATTTTCCTTTTGAAACTTTAGCTAAAAAGTGGGCTTAACTATAAAAAAAAAAAAAAAAAAAAAAAAAATCATACGTAAAAAAAGAAAAAAAAAGAATTTAATTGCTGAGACACAGAATTTTTTAAAATCACAAGTACCTGATTTTTCTGTGTGAGAAGTTGAGTCCTCGGTCCTGACCTCTGTCGGCCGCTCGCTGCAACTACCACTATCTGAAAGGCAGGGAAGGGGGAAGGTCAGGGCTGAGTGTTCTGAACAGCAATAACAACAATGGCATGATAATTGTGATAACAATGATGATGGTGATAAAAATAATGATAATAATAATGATAATCATAAGGTGGTGGTGGCAGTAATAATAACGATAATAATAATAATAATAATAATAATAATAATAATAATAACAATAATAACAGCAACAACAATAATAATTGTAACGAAGATGAAGATGATGATGAAGATGAAGATGAAGATGATGATGATGATGATGATGGTGATGGTGATGGTGATGGTGATGGTGATGGTGATGATGATGATGATGATGATGATGATAGCAAAAAAACTAAATATGAACAACAGTGACACTATGAACACTACCGCAAGGAAAAAACAAATCATGAGCGACTGAAAAGCACACCGAAAGACAACGACCAAAATAACAATAACAACAACAATATAAGAATCAAGAAAAAAACAATACTTGCAATGACATGAATTTGAACGTCATTACCACTGCAAACTGCAATACAAAAATAAACCACATAACAAAATATTGTAAATCAAGCCACAAACAAAATGCCACAGGGTTTGCAAACCACAAGAACAAGCCTTCAATCTTCTTAAATCGTGATTTCCTGAGTCGAAGGAAAACCGTATTGCAATTTCTCTTGGCCAAGGATTTATTACGTACATGTATGCAAGCAACAAACAAATACCATTCACGTAGGTATTGCATCGTTCGTGGATATACGTCAGCTAGAACATATAGCAGTATACATGAACGGAAATAACATAGATAACCAATCCAACTAAACAAAGCGCCTTGAGAATTGCCCTTGTAAATGATGTCCAACAAACGGAAGAAAACTCGCCTGTAAGACCAGAGGAATATCACCTACACCGCCATATTGCTCTTGGGACTAAGTAATGCGATATTGGCGAGTGTGTTCGTGTGTGCGTGTGCCTTTATCGATGGCATCAGACACACGCCCTCTCGTCTGGTTATTTCGTAAAATCCAACGGGTATAGATCAAAGAGCGAATATTTTGCAATGCTTCGACTCTCTTGCGTAAGGGGAGGCGTGTGGAAATGCCGTTTGTCCCAGTTCTCGGCAGATAAATGAACAAAAAGAAAGAATAAAAAAGAGAAAAAATATTAAGCGCACGGAAAAAATCCCAATATCAGCCGTGTCCCACCCGGAGAGATAAAAAGTGAATCAGGCTCCCCAAGCGCCAGTCCCACAGGCGGAGCGGCACGCGGGCGTCCCTGATCTAAACTATTTACCAAGCATTGCCGGGTTTTCACTCAACGGCTCTCAACGCCCATCCAATATTCACGCCGGCAGACTCCCACAGATCCTCCACGTCCAGACTAACTATCGCGCCAAACGAGCCTTTTCCTCCCTCGCCTCCTGCCCGATATTCTCATTTTCGGGCTTCTTCCGCCTCCTCTTCCCCGTCTTCTTATTCTCATGCCTTTTATTCTCCTTTCTCCTTTTCCTCCTTCTCTTTTTTTCCCCTCTTCCATCTGCTGCTTCTCAAGCTCTTTTTCCTCTTCTGTAATTTCATCTTCTCCCTCCTTCCCTTTTTCCTCCTCTTCCATATCCTCTTTTCCCCTTCTCCTCCTTCTCTATCACTAACAGCGAGTTCTCCTCCCCTCTCCTATTTCTCTTTCTTGCTCCTCCTCTTCCTCTTCATCCTCCCCTTCCTCTTGCTCTCCTTTTTCCTTATTCCTTTCCTGCTGTTTCATATCCCCTTTTCTATTCCTCTTCACAATCTCTACCACCAACAGCAAGTCCTCTTCCTCCTCGTCCTCCTCCTCCTCCTCCTCCTCCTCGCCCTCCTCGCCCTCCTCTTACTCTTCCTCTTCCTCTTCCTCCTCCTCCTCCTCCTCTTCTTCTTCTTCTTCTTCTTCTTCTTCTTCTTCTTCTTCTTCTTCTTCTTCTCCTTCTTCTTCTTCTTCTTCTTCTTCTTCTTCTTCTTCTTCTTCTTCTTCCTCTTCCTCTTCCTCTTCCTCTTCCTCTTCCTCTTCCTCTTCCTCCTCCTCCTCCTCCTCCTCCTCCTCCTCTTCCTCCTCTTCCTCCTCTTCCTCCTCTTCCTCCTCTTCCTCCTCTTCCTCCTCTTCCTCCTCCTCCTCCTCCCCCGCGACCACTCTGACTCAGCATGGCTCGCAAGGGCCTCTTCCGCCTGTTCTGACGTATTTTATGAGGCGCCTCCGAAGATGTGCAACAGTCGTCGTGATCTGCGAAGGTTGTGTCAGAGCGCCGCAATCCCGGGTGTCTGCACTATCGCGTGTGAACTGGAGCGACCGTGGTTCTGTTTTCCAAGAGATCGTGAGGCCGAATTCTCCTCGAATGCATTTGATAGAACTTGGTATAAACACCTCAATGATAATATCACTGGGGGGAAAAGTGCGTGTGAGAAAAGTGTCTATCTCTCGTATCAATCGCTTCCAGCCACGCTTTCATGATCTTTCTAATTCACCCCGATCGAAGACAACGGCCCCCCTTAAAAAAAAAGAAAAAAAAGAAAGAAAATTATACAACAATAATAACGAAAGCCTCTGCGTTCTAAAGCCATCGGCGTGGAAGAGCTTCACTTGGAAGCATACCTCTGCAAGCCCTCTTCCAGCCCTGCAAGCCCCTGCAAGCCCATTTCAAGCCTCTCTACGCAGCAAGCCCCCTTCAGCCCACTGACCCCCCCCCCCCCGCAAGACCACGCCACCTAATCACAAGAACCCACACCGCTCGCAGCTCCCCGGGTCAGGCAGAGCGAGCAAAATCAACAAGGAAACAAACGCCTGAAATGCCTCTCTGTCTCGCGAATTGCAAGTTCCACAAGCATTGCTCGAATGCTGCAGACGAGACAAGCGTGAGCAATTATGTAATACATTTGAAAGTTCCGAGTGTTTCAAATGTCATTAAGGAATGACTTTCCGCTATCATTATCCGCTGGGTTTTGTCACTTACCATCACCCGTATTTTCATCAATGTAAAACATATAACGGGAACACATGTAATCAATCAGAATTAAATCAAGTGAAGGAACTAAAACTTAATCCGAGAAAAAACAAAGGAAGAAAAACAAAAATGTGAAAACGGGCGTCTTTTCTCCGTAGGTTATTTGATTTTGGTGAGATATAACTATCTATTAAATACGGGTGTTATTCTGCCCTCAACAAATTATTTATTTTGATGCATATATAAAAACCTGATATTCGTCTTATTCTATTTTTCTGATGGATTCCTCAAAGCCGTTTTGGAGCTTTGCGTGCTCTCATGAATTCTGAAGCTACTTTTATTCTATTCTCGTCATCCTGGCCAATGCTGCTTATTTTGACATACGTAGCGTCATGTCGCCTCTAAACTCCTGTCATAGTGTGTTTCCAATGCCGCTTTTAAGTTATGTTTTGTTGTATTGTTTGCTTTTTGTATTCTACGCAGACCATTGTTTCCACCACTGCTACGCAACTTGGCTAAAAACGTTCTTCTGAACATCCTCTCACTCACTTTTCGACCCTCTAACATTCTGTAATAATCATGATAATAAAGACAATAATATCTAATATCGTCTTCCTTAGCACCGTTAACATTTTAACTTCCACTATCACAACTAGTGCTGCCCCTTTGTCCTGTTATCACAACTACCAGCATCATCCTCATAACTATTACTGCCATCGCCAAAATACTTCCACTGACATAATCTCACGATCCTTGTAGCATATTATCGCGCCTTCCTCACGCCCTCGCCTCTTCCCTCTCATTCGTCCTTTCCTCTCCTCCACTTTCGTCCTCTTCCCAGTTTATTACCTCCGCCCAGCACTCTCCTGCTATCCCTAAAGTGGCATCATCCTGTACAGCCTCTATAAATCTTATCCTTCTCTCCTTATCGTCCGCATTATCCTCCTCTCCCTCAGCTACGTCATTACCAGCATCCTTCTCTTCCCTTTAATTTCATCTTTCCATCTCCCTTG
>NC_061851.1:36958369-36963369 GCF_019202785.1 Penaeus chinensis | reverse complement strand
TTTATAGGTTTGTTTTTCTATGTGCCTGGTTACTTATCTACAGTTCTATACATCTGTCTGTATATATCTATAAATCTAACTGTCTGCCTTTACTTTTCTCTACTCATATCCTTGCCTTTACTAAAACTACTGCTAATAAAAACAGCAATAACAAAAATAATGATGATGATGCTATTTAACAATCATAATAATTACACTAAAATGACAGCAATGGTGATGGCGAAAATAATAATAGTAGTAAATGCAACATCAATAAAATAATAGTAATAATAAATAAATAAACAAAAAGTGAACAATAATAATAAACATGGTAGTAACGGAGACAACACAATAAATTAAAAGGTTTAGGAAACAAAATAATGAGGAAAAGAGAAAAAGATGTGAACACAAGTTGGCGAGACAATGGGAGAGAGAATGACGTCACTAAAGTATAGATAAAAGAGAGACAGAAAATAAAAAATATAAAAAGAGGACAGAAAAAAAAATATGAAGAAAAGAAGGGAAAGAGATAGAAGATAAAACATGTAAAAGCTGATGAAAATGTTGAATAATTCATTAAGCACTGAAATCTCTTCAACAATCCTTCAACAACCGCATGAGAGAGAACTGAAGAGGATGATGAAGAAAAATGGTGATGGAGGAGGAGGAGGAGGAGGAGGAGGAGGAGGAGGAGGAGGAGGAGGAGGAGGAGGAGGAGGAGGAGGAGGAGGAGGAGGAGGAGGAGGAGAAGGAGGAGAAGGAGGAGGAGAAGGAGGAGGAGGAGGAGGAGAATGAGAGGGAGAAGAAGAAGAAGAAGAGGGAGGAAGAGGAGGAGAAAGAATAAGAGGAAGGAGAATCAGGAGGAGGAGGAGGAGGAGGGACAAGGAGGCGGCGGAGGTGTTGAAGGAGGCTGTAGAATCACCCTAGACGTCACTCTAATCCGAGAGCGACTGAAGGAGAGGGAGGGGGGGGGGGGGCTAAAGGGAGAGAAAGAGAGGGTGGAGGAGATGGAGGGGAAGAAGGAGAAGTGATTGAGGGAGAGGGAGGGGAGATGGTGAGGGAAGAGGGAGGGGGAGAGAGCGCGACCAGAGGGGGAGGGAAGGGGGGGGGAGAGATTTCAGAAGGGCGCTTGACTCCTCGTTTGTCCTTGTTTGTTTTTGTTTTTTTTTGTGGGAGGGGGGGGGGGGGGGGAGGGCGACGTGTGTTTCGTTACTTGTTTATTTGTAAGCGGTTCTGCATGCATTTAACTTCACTTCGAATATAATGGAGTTTGTTTTGCTTTTTTAAATTTTACGTCATTTTCACGTTAAAGGAGGAATAAAATTTGCTAAAACGCATTTTGTTCTTACGAAAACAAATACAGTAGATCCATACCTAAACACCAACGTGCGCGAGTGAGTGTACGTATGTGTGAGTTTATTTATTTACTCATATTTACAATTCACTGTAGTATAAAGACGAGTGCAGTCTGCTTTCCAAGGCACCCGAGGCACGTTATCACACCGATCACCACCAGATCGACAGACGACATGCATTGTAAATCTGAAATAACCCCAAGGCAAAAAAAAAAAAAATAAATAAATAAAAAAAAATAAAAGAAGAGAGGAAGAAAGGAAGAAAAGAAAAAAAGGAAAGAGACAAAAGTTAAAATACCAGAGCCTCCCTTCTCCCCCCCCCCCCACACACACACTTCCATACGTACGCTCGATCTCAGGCCGTAAATTATCTGAAGTGGTTAAGGCGTCATTAAATTCATTACCACATCAAAGTCCCATACACAAAAAGCACCAGCGTTGTTTAAGTATCAGAGTGAGCCTAAGAAACTCACGGCCAGACGACTCCGGATAACTGTCTCAGTGAAGGTAAAGTTCTCCCTGCAAGGCTGGTCGCTGGCGCCGGAGCAAGGTTGCCAACCCACTCTTGCCGTTTAAAAATGCGATTTTTAGGACTTCAATCAATTCATCGAATGGCGTTCATTGATATCACCAGAAAGCAAAATACAGGTTCTTACTTTCAAACTCATATTCTTTTAAAACTCACTGTGGATAGCCATACCTCACCTCAATTTCGTTCTTATACAGATAACGACGACGTGGGACGCAAATTATTTAGAGAGAAAGAGTTGTTTAAAGTCCAATCAAGGAGCTAAATGTCAAAGTACTGATTACGAACAGGAACGAAATGGCGTTGATGAAGTTGATGAAGTACGATGATCAGCTATCAGACGCAATTTAATCAAATGAACTCAAACACAACTGTGAGTCATTAAGATTCCTAATGATGATGGTACTGCGTTATTTTTTTTTTTTTTTAGATGATGAAGATTGCAAGTGATCGTAATTAACCCGTACCAGGAAATTACATAATCAATGACAAACTCTAGGCATATATTCAGGATCGCAATCACCAGTCACTGACGTCATGAGGCAAATGAAAGCTCGCTGTGAAGGTCAAGTAGAGGGAAAAATCTCTTGTGGGAAAAGACATGTCTAAGATTTTAAAAAGAAAGATTGATGAAAAAAAAATAAAGACAGCGACGGCGACGAATGAGGAGGAGGAGAAGGAGGAGGAAGAGAAGGAGGAGGAGGAGGAGGAGGAGGAGGAGGAGGAGGAAGAGGAAGAGGAAGAGGAAGAGGAAGAGGAAGAGGAAGAGGAAGAGGAAGAGGAGGAGGAGGAAAAGAAGAAGAAGAAGAAGATTATAAACAGAAGAACAAAAACAAATGAAGAAAAACGAGAAGAAAAAGAGGTAAAATGAAGAAAAGGAAAACGAGTCAGAAAACGCTAACGGGGTACAAAAAAAAAAAAAAAAAAAAAAAAAAACTCAAAAGCAGGTGACCCTATAAAACAAAAGAAAAAACATACAGTTACACAGACAGACATGAAATTCACCATGACGAGCAATTCAGTCATACAACTTCAGAAAACTCTAACAAATATCCTTATTCGAAAACAACCTGCATTTGCTAAAAAAAGAAAAAAGGAAAACAAAACGGAAACGACGAATGGAAAAGGAGAGAGAATGGTAGAATCAGAAAGGAAAGAAAAAAAAAAACGAGGAAAATGAAACGAGAAAACTAGAGACAAACAAAGAGAACAAAAGCAAAATGAAATAAAAATGAAATGAAAATATTCAGAAAGAAAACGCTTAAAGAAAAAGAAAATGAAGGGGGTAACGTCAAGAAAAGAAATAATGCAGAGAAAGCAACATGAAATGCACTGCAAACAATCCCAAACAAAAGGGAAAATAATAAACTGTACGAAACAATAAGCAACATTTGCCCGCTCGCCTTCGCCATTTCGGATAAGGAAGAAGAAAAGGAGGAGAAGGAGGAGAGGAAGAAGAAAAGGAGGAGGAGAAGAAGAAGGAGAGGAAGAAGAAGAAGGAGAGGGAGAAGAAGAAGAAAAGGAGGAGGAGGAGGAGGAGGAGGAGGAGGAGGAGGAGGAGGAGGAGGAGGAGGAGGAGGAGGAGGAGGAGAAGGAGGAGAAGGAGGAGGAGGAGAATGAAAAGAAGAAGGAAAAGAAGAAGAAGAAGAAGAAGAAGAAGAAGAAGAAGAAGAAGAAGAAGAAGAAGAAGAAGAAGAAGAAGAAGAAGAAGAAGAGAAGAAGAAGAAGAAGAGGAAGAAGAAGAAAGAAGAGGAAGAAAAGATGAAGATGGAGAAGAGGAAGAAGAAGAAGAAGAAGAAGAAGAAGAAGATGATGAAGAGGAAGAAAAAGAAGAAGATGAAGAAGAAGAGTCAGAAGAAGAAGAAAAGAAAAATAAGAAGAAGAGAAAAAGAAACGATGAAGAAAATGACGAAGAAGAAGAAGAATCAGAAAATAATAATCTCTCTCCGTCCTTCCTTCCTCGGCCGCTCAGACACTTCCCTAAGAAACGGAACTATCAGAGAGGAAATCACGCCCTGTGAAAGCCTAACCGGATCCCCATAAGGACGCCGGCGATGCGATCTGTACAAAGGACGCATTCACAGGTAGGGCTGGGAAATCCTTCCGTTTTTCGAGGGGAGCAATATTCCCCTTGCAAGGACAGAAGGGGAAGGAGAGGTAGTGGTGGGAGGGAGGGAGGGAGGGAGGGAGGGAGGGAGGGAGGGAGGGAGGGAGGGGGGGGGGGGAGAGAGAGAGAGAGAGAGAGAGAGAGAGAGAGAGAGAGAGAGAGAGCGAGAGAGAGAGAGAGAGAGAGAGAGCGAGAGAGAGAGAGAGAGAGAGAGAGAGAGAGAGAGAGAGAGAGAGAGAGAGAGAGAGAGAGAGAGAGAGAGAGAGAGAGGAGGGGAGGGAAGAGCGTAGGATTAAGGTGGCGTGTTAAAGTGGCCAAGGGCTAAATCCTATGCTTGCTTCTTGGCGTCCTGAATGGCGTTCTCTGAAGGATGCTGAGGCGCGTTTCTAAGGAGGAGGACAGTGCTTTGCCACGAATTAAAAGAGCGAATTGTTTATGTTGTTGTTGTTTTTTTACTTTTGTTGGTGTGTTGCCTCTTTTCTTCTCTTCTCTTCTCTTCTCTTCTCTTCTCTTCTTTTCTCTTCTCTCTTCTCTCTCTCTCTCTCTCTTCCTCTCCATATTCCTCTTTCCTTCTCTTCTTCTCCCCCTCCCTCGCAGCCTCTCACCCTCTTCCTCCTTTTTCTCTCCCTCTCCCTCCCTCTCTCCCTTTCCCTTCCTCTCTCCCTCTCCCTCCCTCTCTCCCTTTCCCTTCCTCTCTCCCTCTCCCTCCCTCTCTCCCTTTCCCTTTCCCTTCCTCTCTCCCTCTCCCTCCCTCTCTCCCTTTCCCTTCCTCTCTCCCTCTCCCTCCCTCTCTCCCTCTCGCTCTCTATCTTCCCCTTTCCTCTCGTGATCCCCCCGAGGTCCATTTCAAAAAGGAAAAAAAAAGTTACGTTAATCCGCTACGTCAATAAGCGTTCAGTTCCAGCCAATATCAGTATTCCTATTTTTCTTTCGCTTCGGGACAAAGTCGTTAAGCCCTCACTCCCTCTCCCTCTCCCTCTCCCTCTCTCTCTCTCGATTTCTCTGTCTCTCTCTCTCTCTCTCTCTCTCT
>NC_061851.1:36948369-36953369 GCF_019202785.1 Penaeus chinensis | reverse complement strand
TGTAATGGATATGGTGATGTGTTGATGTTGAAATTATGGTGGTGATGGTGGTAATGATGACTGATGATCAGACGGTGGTAGTGGTGGTGGTGGTGGTGGTGGTGGTGGTGGTGGTGGTGATGATGATGTGATGGTGATGATGATGATGTGATGGTGATGATAGTGATGATGATGATGATGATGATGATGATTGATGGTGATGGTGATGATGAGGAGGAGGAGGAGGATGTGATGGTGATGATGACGATGTGATAAGGATGATGATGGTGTTGATATGGAAGGTGATGGTGATGATGGTGATGTGATGATGATGATGATGATGATGATGATGATGATGATGATGATGATGATGATGATGATGATGATGATGATGATGATGATGATGATAGCAACAACAACATAACAGCAACAATAATAATAATAATAGTAATAATAATAATAATAATAATAATAATAATAATAATAATAATAATAATAATAATAAAAACAATCATCATAATAACTATAACAAGAAGTAGAGGAAGAGAAGGAGGATGAGGAGGAGGAGGAGGAGGAGGAGGAGGAGGAGGAGGAGGAGGAGGAGGAGGAGGAGGAGGAGGAGGAGGAGGAGGAGGAGGAGGAGGAGGAGAAGGAGGAGGAAGAAGAAGAAGAAGAAGAAAAGGAAATGATAAATAATAAAATTAAAGCTACCGAAAACAAAAAACAAAAACAACAAAAATAGTGAAGAAAAAAATCAACTGATGATGAGTGGAAACCAAAAAAAAAGCAGCATAAATATTTCACGCACACACACAAGAAAAAAAAAAAAAAGACAGAAAAAAAGGAAGAAACAAGGAGACGCGTGACAAGCAAACAAATACAGAGACAAACGACCCGCGACACTTCATTCATTAAGGCACTTGGATATATCTCTTCCGTGACAAAATGACGCGCCGCCCACCGAAACAAATGAAGGAAAGGGAAGAAACGAAGAGAGAAAATTGTAATTCAAAAAAGCAAAATTAATCATTAGTTCGACACGGCTACGTAAGGAGGTTAATTAAGTATTACTCTTTTTTTTTCAACGAGAAAAATGAGGCGCATCATTTGCTTTGGTGGTGAACGCCTTACGAGATAAATTTCCGTGACTAACGCGAAGGGGGGGGGGGGAAAAAATGCTCTAACTTCTCCGTATCTTGCCGTCCATCTCCCCTTTTCCTTTCCCTTTGGCCATCTTTCGTTCCCTGCCTCTTTCTCCCCTCGTCCTGCCAGGTCCTCTTCACTTCCTCGTCTCCCTCTTCCTCTTCCCATTTCTTCAACTTCGAGACAATTCCTTCTCCTTCTGTTTCTTTCTTTTCTCCTTCGCTTCATCCGCTCTCTTCCCCTCTACCCATTTCCAAGATCCTTTTCCCATCTCAATTACTCTTCCTTTTTCTCTCTTCTTCCTTTCTCCCTCCCACTCTCTTCTGTTTTGTTTGTTTCACTCCCTCTCCTCTTTCTCCCCTTCCTCTCTTTCTTTTCTCTCCCTCTCCTCTTTCTCCCTTCCTCTCTTTCTTCTCTCCCCCTCCTTTTTTCTCTTCCCCTCTCCTCTTTCTCCCTTCCTCTCTTTCTTCTCTCCCCCTCCTTTTTTCTCTTCCCCTCTCCTCTTTCTCCCTTCCTCTCTTTCTTCTCTCCCCCTCCTTTTTTTCTCTTTCCCTCTCCTCTTTCTCCCTTCCTCTCTTTCTTCTCTCCCCCTCCTTTTTTTCTCTTTCCCTCTCCTCTTTCTCCCTTCCTCTCTTTCTTCTCTCCCCCTCCTTTTTTTCTCTTTCCCTCTCCTCTTTCTCCCTTCCTCTCTTTCTTCTCTCCCCCTCCTTTTTTTCTCCTTTTCCCCTCTACTTTTCTCCCCACGTCCCTTTTCGCTTCCCTTCCTCCCCCTCCGCCCTCCTTAAGTCGGCTCAGCACGCGCCCTGGAGTGGCTCGCATTCTTTGGGGAGTTCACCTGCCTATCTCTTAATTAATGGCAGGTAAGGACAAGTTAGGGGAGGCGTGCAGGCAATTTCGTCATGTCCGGCCGGCCGATTGACGGCGGAGGGGGAGAGAGGAGGAAGAGGGGGATTAGGAGGAGGGAATGGAGGAAGATGAGGTGAAGAAGGAGAGGAGGAGAGGTGGAAAGGGGAGGGGGAAGGAAGGGGAAAGGGGAGGGAGAAGGAAGGGGGAAGGAGAGGGAGGAGGGGAAGGAGGGTGAAGGGGGTGGGGAAGAAGAAGAAGAGGAGGAGGAAGATGACTTTGAAAAGAATGTATATGAGGCGGATAAAGCATATGAAGAAAGACAAGATGTAGGGAAAAGAGGCGCAAAGGAAAAGGAGAAGGAGGAAGAAGAGGAAGAAAAAAGAGACACAAATATGATGGAGACAAGGGAGAGAGACGACGAAGCATAAGAATTCGAAATCGAAGAAAAATTCAGAAGAGGAAGAGAAGAGACGCAAGAGAGAGCGCGGGAAGGGGATGTAAGAGAATCTCAAAAATAGATAAATAGGAAGAGCCATAAAGCAGACTAAGAGGTTTAAGAGGAAGAAGGGAGAGAGACTGGTGGCGGGGAAGGGGCGAATGGGCGACACCCCACAAGCCCCCTCACGGACAGGTGCGCCTCGGCAGAACATCAAACACGCATGTCCCCCTTCACTTTTTTTTTTTTTTCTCTCGTTCTCTTTTTTCTTTCTTTTTCTGTTTCCTCTTCTTCCTTTTTTTACGCACGCGTCGCAAAGAAATGTCCATTTTTTCCCCCGCTAAGGTGAGTGATGATATCTGTCAATTTTTTTTTCTTTTCTTTTCTTTTTTTTAAGGCAGGTATTTTTATGTGCATTTTCCTTTTTTCTTTCTTTTCTCACGTGGGGGTGGGGGTGGGGGGAGAGGAATAGGGGAGAGGACGGGGAGAGTGAAGGAGTATCACTGGGTGGCGGGTCGGCCTATCGCCATCTATACACACGCCAAGAAGTGTCAGTCATGACAGGTGACTCATGAAGATATATTTATACTATTAATGGCGGGCGTCGGGGAGGTCGTGTTATCGTAAATATTATGACATGAGCAAGTTTAGAAAACTGTGATCAGATCTGTCATTTAGTAATTTATGCCAACCGTATTGTCTGACTTAATCAATTCAGTTTATTGGCATTCAAATTTATCTGAACTTTTTTTTTCTTCAACTAAATATAACCCTACTCTATACTTGACGTAACCCAACCTAACTTTACCTGACCTAAGCACATAACCTACCCTAACCTAATCTACAATACACCTAATCCAGTCTACCCAAATCTAAGTATCTACCTCTACCTATTCGGTCCTATCCTATCTCAATCTAATCTAACCCTATTCAACCCAGCTTATTGTCTAGACCAGCGGTTCTACTCCTTTCATTATCACGCCCCTTCCTAACAGTTGTTTTCTCCCTGTGCATTTTCAACCGAATGGTCAAAGATCCATGCTGAATTAACAGATAAAACAAGCCCTTTTCGCAGTTGAACGAACAAAGAATTCTGTAAACGTAACACTCATACACTATATTTAGAGGTGTGACATATATAATTTCACTCACTCAAAGATCATTAAGAGAAATTCCTACAGCACTGTCTTCCTCTCGGGCCTCCCCTTCATTCACGCTCCGCAGGACGAGACCCTCCGACCTGGGTCATGTTTAACAGTGTCCGCTCAGAGCACAGGCTGTATCTGCAGACTTCCAAAGAGGGGAGGGCGAGGGAGGAGGGGACAAGGCCAGAGGGAGAGGAGGGAGATAGGAGTGGGCAGGGAGGGAGGGAAGGGGATGGACGAAGGAGGGAGATGAGGGGGAAAAGAGAAGGGTAATGACGGAGAAAGGGTGCGGGGAAGGAAGGAGATGAGGCAGAGTGGAGAGGGAAGGGGGGGGGGGTATCCAACTGCCCCAATAGGCCTATCTTCCTCAACCCGGAAGGTGTGAGGCCGATGTTGTGACAGGTGATCGAGGGAGGCGGCATGTCAAAGGAAGCGAGGAAATAAGTATATTTAAAAAAATAATTCGCAGTCAAATGCGCCTTTGATAAGATGAATAAATAAAAGATAAGTTGTTACTTTCATTTAGTACAAATACATTCCAAGATAATGCAAAGAATCTAAAAAATATCATGACTTATCTTTTCCTATCGATTAGTATGTCTACTTTAACTGAATTTCAATTTTCGTACGTTCGTTTCTAGTTTTGACATCTCATTCTCTGCAAGTTATTTATGCACAAGCAAGGTTGAAATTCGGTTCAGCGTTTTTTTCGTTCTTTTGTCATTTATTCATACATTCACTTATCCATTCCCACTGGTATTCACTTTCTTGCATTTGCCAGGTTCTCTTTTCACATTAATCTCCGCCGGTAAGTTTCTCTCTTTGCCCTTTTGCCTAACTCCTCTTCGGCTTCCGCGCCCTAACAATCGGATCTTCCTTTCTCTTCTCTCGCCAACTTTTTTCATTTTATGACGTCATTTGCCACTTCCACGTGACCCTCATTTCCTCCTTTCCAACCATTATCCCCCGTCCCCTCTCTTTCTCTTTCTGTCTCTGCTCTGGCTGCCTGTTTCTTTATTTATTATTTTTTTTTATCTCTCTATCTATCTCTCTCCCTCTCTTTATATCTCTCTATCCCTCCCGCACCCCGCTCTCGCTCTCTCTCTCTCTCTCTCTCTCTCTCTCTCTCTCTCTCTCTCTCTCTCTCTCTCTCTCTCTCTCTCTCTCTCTCCCTCTCTCCCTCTCTCCCTCTCTCTCTCTCTCCCTCTCTCTATCTCTCTCTCTCTCCTCTCTCCCTCTCTCCCTCTCTCCCTCTCTCCCTCTCTCCCTCCTTCTTTCTTCCCTCTTTCCTCTTCCATCTTCCTCCTTTACTCTGTCGGCACCCTCACCCTCTTCCTCTCCTTTTTCTTCTCCTCTTTCTCACCCTCGCTCTCACTCCCCTTTTCCTTTTTTCCCCTCTCCGTCCTTCCCTCTCTCTCCCTCTCTCCCATTACCCCAATATCATCTTCCCC
>NC_061851.1:36933834-36936334 GCF_019202785.1 Penaeus chinensis | reverse complement strand
CTTATTTCGAATTTTGTATGAAGCTTGTGTTATTCTAAGTTTCAGTTTGGTTCTTTCTATTTTCATCTGTCTCTATGTGTATCTCTTTCTCTCTTTATCTACCCCCCCCCCCCCCAAGCATTGTCTTCTTTTTTACCCTTTGTCATTTTCAGTCAACTCTCTCTTCCCATACCCTTGTACGTCTCTCCCTCATGTGTTACTGTAGCATTACATTATAAACGAACAAGTTTCCTAATCAATGCCACACGCGGATGATCAAAATGAAAAAAAACATAAGTCGAAAGTTCTCCAATCGACCGCAGTCTCCATCATATTCCACAACTGATAATAATCAATTCCAATCCTAATGAATACGAATCAAAATATTTGCAGTCCCAACTTACCAACTAAGTCCTCGATCCCTTCATGACATTCCTTTCCCCATCCCCCTTGCCCTCCCTAACAAAACAAACAAAAAAATGCATCCGTTCCAATATATTCCGTAAGAAGTCATTGTACTCTGTGCAACGCTAGGACCTCTGACTAGGTCTTCTCTCCCGTGTGTGGAGTGTGGCTTTTTGAATGCCTGAAATGTGTATCGTGGGATTTTCTTTGTGATTCATAATTATTTGATTATCTTTATTATCATTGCAACACTTATATACATTATTCTTATGAGTGTCACCAGCAATCTTCACTGTATTATTGCTATTGTCGCTATTGTTATCATTACAACTGTAATATTCTTCTCATGTTTTATCAGTTACAGTTTGGATTATTTTTACCATCATGATTGTCATTATTACTTTAATATCATTATCATTACCTACCCTAACAACTGTATTATTACATCATCATCAATATCATTATTGACAACCTTAATCTTATTGTCGTTGTTATATCATTATCTTTAACATACCCTTGCCAAGCATATCATCTGATTATCATTATTATCCCTATTACCATTTGATATAAAAAAACAGAATGCAACAAAACAAAATAAACACAGAGAGCGACGCAACATCAACATTGCAGGAGCCATCAAAGCCCAACAGCCTTGCAATTACTATCATTCACAATCGCTGTTTAATTGATTCGCCAATCTTTATCAGCAGCGAAACATCCGAGATAAAGAGAGTGCATAAAAAAACATCAAAAATCTTAAGACGGAAATCTTAGGACTGAGAGCACAGCAAGAAGTTTTTGTTTACCTGTAATTAGCTTAATTTCGTGCGTAGGGGGGGAGGGGGGGGGAGGGAAGGAGGGGAAAGAGGGTGAGAGGATGATTATACTGGAAAGGGTGAGGGAAGGGAGAGAGGGTGAGAAGGAGAGAGAAAGTGAGGGGAATGAGTAATGAGTAATGTGTGTGCGTGTGTGTGTGTGTGTGTGTGTGTGTGTGTGTGTGTGTGTGTGTGTGTGTGTGTGTGTGTGTGTGTGTGTGTGTGTGTGTGCGTGTGCGTGTGCGTTTGCGTTTGCGTTTGCGTTTGCGTGTGCGTGTGCGTGTGTGAGTGCTTGTGAGGAAGAGAGGAAGAGGAAGAGGAAGAGGGAGAGGGAGAGGGAGAGAGAGAGAGAGAGCCGGAGAAAACAGAAGAAAGGAATGGTAGGTCAAGCGAGATAAAAGAATAATGTAAAAGGGAATATCAAAATAAAAAATATATATCTAAACCAGGAGATGGAAAAGAAATAAGGATAAAATTTCAGGATAAAATGGGTCAACCGGAAGGGTGGATAATAACACGAAGGGGGGGGGGGGGGGAGGGGTGTGAAGGGGATAGGGGGAATAAGGGATGAGGGAGAGAGAGAATAAGGGAGGTTGGAAGGGGCGGAGTTGAAACAGGTAATAAAGAGAATGAAAAACACAAAAAAATAAACAAAATTGGAAAAGATACGTACAGGAGGGCATTCACACAAGGACACTATTTGGACAAAAAAATACGTATAAAAAAATGAGTAAAACAAGACAAAAACGAAAACGGTGAAGAAGTGGCGTACCTGGAAGAGAGAGAGAGAACGGGCTTTCGTAGGGGAGAGAGGGAAGAGAGAGGGGAACGTCTTGCCAGGAAAAAAAAAGGAAACGGCCTTCACGAGCTCCTTCATGGGAAGGACAGAAAAAGTTTTCATGAGAGAAAAAAAGGGGTTTTCAAGGGGGAGAGAGAAGACTTTCATGGGAGAGAAAGGGCATTTATGGCAAAGCGAGAAAAAGGTTTTCAGGGGGCGAACGGAAGGGGGGGGGGGGGGGTAAAAATCTGTAGAGAGGGTGATAATTATTGGACAGGGAACAGTGACTGTTTGCCGTATAAGGAAATTTCTTTGTAATGGAGGGCAGTTTGAGGAAGTTGGAGGGAATAGCGACCTGGCCCTGCGTTGAGGTGGAGGGAGTCTCAGAAACGATGGAGGGAAGGTCGGTTCTTTTGGTGGAAGTGAGGAAGGTCAGTTCTAAAGGGAAGTTCAGCCACGGCGGAGGGAATGCGTTATGGTGGAGGGAATACAGTCAGAGTGGAGGAACGTCCAGTGAAGATGG